>NC_056727.1:477607032-477747032 GCF_019279795.1 Protopterus annectens
CAATTTGGACCTCCTGCAAATGTCTGGCTCCTTTTAATTGGCTCTTTTACCTTCAGTTCTGGATTTTTTACAGGGTTACTCCAGAAAGGTGCAAGTTTTCCTACTATTGAATTACAGCTACCAGCCTTCTGTAATTTTCATGTGGGAAAAACCATACCCTAGTTGCTTCACTGAAATTGTCTAAGGCTTTCTTTTGACAAGGGACCTTTCTTCATAGACCACTATTGAGAAACCCGGTCCTTCCTTGGGACATTACCTTGTTGCTCTAGACTGTGTCCAGGCCTCATTTTGAGCTGGCATCTTCAGTGGAACTAAAATTTCTTTCATGGAAGATTATCTTCTTGGTGGTGTTTACCTCAGCTAGGAGGATCTTAGAACTGTAAGTCATGCCATGTAAACCCCCTTTTTTGATTTTCCATAAGGATAAATAAGGATAAAGCAAAAAAAAATGGTAAACACTCAGTGTAAAGTTCCAAACAAAATTGTCCAAGAATAAAAAGCGAAAGGAACTGTTATTCTAAGCCTCTTAGTTTTGGTTTAAACACTTGGGCTTTAGGTCTGCCCCTTAGCTCTCCCTGGCCTCTCTCCCTCAGATTCTGACAAATATGGATGGACAATTTCCTACGTTTTTTCCTGTCAGCCTGGTTGATATGGGCATCCTAAGGCAATGTAGCAACTGCCTCATGTACATAGCCAGCCATCTACTACTACCACCTAGGAACACAACTTGTGAGAGATGCAGTTACATAAAGAAGCTAGAGTTTGTGCTGTCTCCCTCACAAGCCAGTATATCTGGCACTGAGAAGGTTGTCAACACAATCACTACACCTCAAATACCACCTACAACTACACAACAAACACCCACATATGCGGAGGTTCTTCACAAAAACAAACCCAAACAAAGGAGACCCAGAGACAAAAACACATGAGAACTCCACAACCCTCCACTCCACATACCATGCATAGTCTACATACCAGTGTCTCACAACCACTAAGGCTTAACCATAAACCCAACATATTAGTTATAGGAGACTCCATTGTGAGACGCACAGATGTGCCTCTCAACAGACTAGATAAGTAGAAAGTCCTGGATAGTTTGTCAGGTGCCAGAATCTGCCATATCACACACGCACTCAAGTCTCTCAACAACAGGTACTGTTATGACTCTGTCATAGTTCACGTTGGCATGAATGACTTGAGACGTACCTCCCTGGACCACATGAAGAGAGACACGATTGAGCTCGTCATTTTGCAAATAGTAATACAAGTAGCTGTGTGCTAGATATGGGCGGTGATCTTCAGTGGGAAAAACAGCAGACTAAGGCATGCCTTTTGTCACTGAGAAGGATACCGCAGTCTGACACATACCTTTTGCAACTGAGAAAGCAGAATATCTGGATGCTTCCTCTAATAATAATACTGATAATTATAATACCCATTTGTTAACCAGGTATGCACACAAAGTCCTTTTTCAGGGGTGACCTGAGAGCAGTGTCTGGTTAAGTGACTCGTGCAAGGTCACACAGTAGGCAGAGGGAATCAAACCCTGTACCACAGGAACTACACCTCACAACCTTATCCTATGCACCAACAGGTGAGGAAATGCAGGCTGGCTATAACTCTGGCCACATTAGTGTAAGGCTGACCACAACATGTTGCAGGGAACAAAGTAATGTAATTTTAAATAAATTGTTTAAACATACTTTTTAAAAATAGCTTGAAAACTTATTGAATAAGTTAAATATTGTTTAAATAAATTATTTAAAAGTACTTCTTTTCATTGTCGGCATGTGGTATTGAAGTTTGGTGATATATTGCAGTGAACATGTAAACACATTAGAAGTATCAACACAAAAATGCATATGCTTGACAAAACTGCATTTTAGACAGATGATTTCTGGTATTCTGGTAGTTTGAGGTGATGCAGTGATAACACTGATAATTTTCTGTTTTCCTACTGTAAGATTTTTTTGTGCTGCTGTGTTTTTGAACTTGTACTTGTGGTTTTATGGTAGTACATTCATATTTTGTGGAGAGTTTAAACTAATTTATTGTTTCCTATATCCAGCTGACTGCTTGGCATGTTCAAGACGGATAACTCTATACTCCATAAGTGTTAAGAATAAGTAAATGTAACCAGATTGAGGAAGTGTATTGTTAGCTGTGTGCTGAGTTTTATTCAAATCCTAGTACTCAAATACCTCAGAGTAAGTTGTCATATAAGGTTAGCCTTAAAACTCAATGATACTTAGACTGTGGAATCTCTTAACAAGCTTCTTGCAATCACAGAGCATAGTTTATATGTTTGAGAGACCCAAGTAGTAGTTTGTGTAAACATCTTTGTGGAGAGGTGAAGTCTTTCAGAAACTGGGTTTCAGATTTTTTTGGACCACAACCTCAGTGAAGGCAAATCAGCAAATTTAGGATACTGGCATGGCTTATTCTTGCAGATGGCTCAAAAACTGAAAGCAGGTTGAGGCATGAGATGAGACATTCGTCATTTCTCTGACAACTATCCAAGATTTGAGAGAGAGATGGTGCACCAATAGCTGGTGAGATTGTTGTTACCCCTGTTACATAACTCACTAACTCTTGATGGGCTCATTTTCTGGAACAGGTAAATGATCCACAGTTAAAAAAGTTTTGAACAGGTAATAGGAGATTGTCATTATACAATAGGCTTTGTCCATTTACTCTGGGATATGACACAAGGTTTGCATAAAGGCAATATCAATGGTAAGTCAGATAAAAAAAAAATCATTGCCAGTCAGTACACCTCTTTGTTTAAGGTAGTCAGCGGAATGTTTGTGCACTACATTTTACAATACTCTAAGTATTTGGTAAAGGGGGTAGAGAATGGGCCTGTGGACTGCTGTCTCTTCAGCAGTTCAACACTTGTGTAGAGATGTAATGTTTGTATCTTTAAGGATTACCCTTACTTAGATTGCTCATTTTATGAGCAGGTTGATTAGGAAAGCAGGAGTATCCATAGCTCTTGGAACGAGTTTCAGGGAAAGGCCATCAGTACTTGTTCAGTCCCCAGATTTCATCTTTTGAACAATGTCAGCTCACCTCACTTGCCTCATTCATTTTGGACAGTCTTGAATGTAATGACAGGAACTGGGGTGGTATTTTATCATTATAGGACATGAGAACAACTTGGGTGTACGAAGTGATGGGTAATGGTGAATGCTGGGCTCTCCTAATCTTTAACTATTCCTGTCAAAATGATATGACAATAGTGCAATTTTATAGCATCTACATCAATTTGACAGATGCTAGAAACTAGCTGAGCAGTTTTCAGGCAGCAAAACACACACACGTAACTCAATGTACATTTGGTGGTCTTAATTTGTCTTTTTTCTTTTTTTAAATTCTATTTGTAATACGAAGCACATTTTCTCTCCATCTTAAAATCTTAGAAAAAGCTAGGTGTAATGGAGGGTTAATAGGGGTGGTAGACCCCCCCCTCACATACAGATTTCATCTATATATCTGTCTAGTAATGCAAAACAACTATTCACTTAAATAAAAGATTAAGAAAAGGTCAGTTACTGAACAACACTAAACTCTTGTTTGATCTTGCAACTACACACAGTTAACAGTAAAGAAAATTACCAAGCGATAAACAGCACGATCTGATCTTCTTCTCGGCTTTTCCCGGTTAGGGGTCGCCACAGTGGAACTCCGGTCCGCTAATGATCGGCAGTAGATTTTTATGGTGCCAAGTTGCCAGGCCGACACCCAACCTTCAACGAAGGCACACCCATTCACACATGTCTTTCGAACGCTACTCGACCGCGGGGAGGACATGCATACTCCACACAGAAGGCACTCCAGCCGAGAATCAAACAGGAGAACCTCTTGCTGTGATGCAACAATGCAACCGCTGCACCACTGCAACTTACACATAGTTAAAGAAAACAGTAGATTACCAAGTAACAAACAACTCCAGTCAAATAACCATTCCAATTCTGGAGCAAATCTTACTGGGGGGCATGGTGTTCTTCATGACCACCAGATGACTGAAGTGCCAACTTGACAACAGAAAGTAGATATAAAACTGTGTGAATAGTGTGAATACCAAAAACTGAGTCGCTGAGGGGAAAATCCATGTAAAAAGAATTTACTGATAACTTTCCAGAAAGTTGTAGGACTTGAGCTTGCAGGAATGCTACCTTTTAAGGTATTATAGCCTTGCCGGATGAATGTGTGAATGTGACTAATTTTGTGGCTAGGCTTATATAGGCCCTAGGGCCAATAGCCTAGTACCTACCTATGAATGGCTTTTTTGCTTTCATTTCTGAGAATTTGGTATTTATTGCATTCATAGCAGATACTTTGCAGACAAGCATTTTAGTGCTGATACCAGACGTATCACAATTCTGTCATTTTCTGCTTGAGCTCAGGTGTGATTGATTCTTTTGTAATAAACTTCCTATTTCCACTCTCTCCAAAGCTTGGTATAAACATTTAAAGGACTTATCTTATGTACGTCACTTGTGAGTATATCAGCAAAGACACCAGTGGTTTTAATTACACCAATGCTTGCCAAAATGTCATTTGTAATATTTGATTGTGTAAGCAGATCCATTTTGTAGTAAGAGTAATATCCTGATTTGAGTTTCATCACTGCAATGAAAGGTCCGAGCTGTTGTCATTTACAGTAAATTTTTGGAACTGACCATTGTAGGGATGAGTCAGATAATGCTGTCACTGCATATGAAGCTAAATAAAAAAAAAAAATTCTACAATGCATTTCTTAAATCTTCCTGGTGGAAACTTAATAAGTAACTTCTTGACAAGATGCTATGGGGCTAGCTCGAGGCCACATAAACAAAGAATGCATGCTTGATGCAATTGACTGTACCAGTAAAAGTTTTTACCCTGCCTGTTTTGAAGGGGCTGTGCCCATCAGTGACATCTGAACTTTGCATGTAATATCTACACTTTATACATATTACATGCCAGCACAGTAGGCCGGCAGCCCAGCCAGCCTGCTCAGGCACATGAGCATTTAAGAACTCAGAGATAGGCTGTGTTGTATAGGGCTCCATTTAGACCCAGTAAGCTAATTAGCTCTGCAGGCATTACCCACTTCTCTGACCTATGTCATTTAAAGACATCCAGTGTTACTGCCTGGTGCTGTGCACAAGCATACCTCACAGCTTCTCTTTTTCACTGGATCACTTGATGTCAAACCTTTCAGCAGTGGTTGCTCCTTTGAGAGTTATGAATGCTCAGTTACTCCTCTGTTATTGGTTAATTTTCTGTACAGCTTTAAAACAGAGAGTGAGAGACTGGTTTCCTGGAGTGTCTCATTGGCCAGGGAGTCCTATCAGTGGCACCAGTGGACATTTGCTCCACTGTGTATGCCTTAAGGGGTGTGGAGGGTGCAGAATAGTAAAAGGAACAGTCTTTTTAATGTGGCTTGCATATCATTTTTTTAATATCCTGCAGTTAATACATTTTGTTTGTTTTGTTATGTTGCAGAACTGTAGATTAAATAACAAAGAAGAATGTGCTTATATTTCAACACTTTACCACCTCAGAGCCACACATGATATTCTAAGCTGTTTGGCACATTGTTTTATTCATTCCTTGTGTTGTTATTTGCCTCCCCCCCTCACACATCTAAACTGTTGAGTTCTCTTTTGGAAAACCGTAAATTAAAAATGCATTTTAAGAGATGATTCGAGTCATATTTCCAACTTTCATGATGTTTTCAGTTATTCTTCTTGGGTACGCATAATCATAGGGGTATCATTCCAGGCATATGCACTATATTTATTTACCCTTGAACCTAAAAAATACAAAAAAATATTAATTATGTTATTTTGGCCAATATTAAAAGTATATTAAAGCATGAGTGGCAGTTTTAAATGATGTTTTGAAGAAACTAATTTGTCATTGATTTTAACACTATGAAAGTGGTAACTTAGAAGTGTAAAGCTGTGCTGTTATGACAATAGCCCACTTAAAGTATACTAGGGATGCACCTGTGATGAAAAAAATAGCTGATTTGTAAAAATAGTAAAGTAAGCAGTGTTCATCCAGAGGATGCAAATTTATGTAGGAAGAATTTTAAGTGTTATGTTTTTGAATGCCCTGTATGAGTTTTAGATGGTTCTCTGCTATTAGTCTGAAGGCTGATAGTTTAAAAGATATGGTGGTACCGAGCAAGAGAAAGAGTATAGCAGGGCTTTTTAATTAACATGTGTGTTTGTGTTTAGTTCTGTGGGAAGCACAGCATTTCACTCTAAGACAGAATGAGCATATTGCTTAACCTGCAGACACGGAAAGGAGGAGTAAAGACCTTTGAAAAGTAAGTATATCCAGCAAAAAAATCTGAACATCTAATTATCATACAATCTGAATACCAAATAGCACATAACTCTTCCTCTCTCCTTCTACTCAGATACATGTTTAAAAACAGAGAGCATGACAAAATGATGGAAAATGTGAACACATTAACAGACAGTGTAAAATCTGCAGACATTGATGAACTGTATTTTCAAAATTCTACCACACAAAGGTCATTTATGTTTAATTAAGAAAAGGGAGATTTAAGATGTGTTCCTCTTTAAATTATCAAATACCTTATCATACTGCTGTATATGTCATTCCTAAAATAAATATTAGACAAGACTCAGATTACTTCTGTGGCCCTTTTTTCTTAATGCCTTTCTTTAAACACAGCTCCATAACATGGTGAGTACTTGAATTTGGACATACCTGCAAGTGTGGCAGAAGCAGTTATATTTGACCCTGAAGGATTGTTGTCAAAGCTAGAAGTGCTTACCTAATGCTCTTGCATTGAGTTGGACAAGACAGCCCCAATGCATGAGCCTGTGAAAAGGAGGATACTTTTGTCTAACATTACAAATGGCATATGTTGTAGTATGAAACCCTATAGCTTATGAAATAAAGAATACCAAGAACTACAGCAGTAATGCACTTTTCTCCTAACAGAAGAAGCAAATAAGAATGTAAACATCAAATGAATCATTTTAATTACTTATGCCTCACTAATAAACTAATCAGTAGATAACCTAACACCAGTACCTCATAGTACGTTGGTGATTCTGTTGGGATTTTTACAATTCTGTTATAGTCTTTTAGTCATTGGTGGCGTATTGTTACCAACACATTTTTTGGTAAATCTAGATATACCCAGCAAAGGGTAATGGCTAAAACAACATGAATCCACCAGTACCGATGTGTATTCTTTAACTATATTACTGATTTATACTGAACTAGCTGTAGTCATTTACTGAAAATATAACATTTATTACCCTTTCTTGAAACTACTTTCAAAATGTATTTTACTTAAGTACAGATTATTTTCAAACTTTTAAATTTCTATCTTTTTTTGTTAAAATGTTTGAATTAATTCTGCTGTTATGTTAGCAATTAGGACATGGAATATAATACTATGTGTAAGGGCTAATGGATAACAGCATATGGTACATTTGTAATGCAGCCTTAGGTGATGGCCATCGCCTGCCATATCCCAGTAAGGTTTGCAATGACCTGTAGAGCAAGTTTACAAATATTGGTTCCCAGGACTTTACCAACTTTGCTCCAGCTCAATACATTCCAATGCTAAAATACTAATAGTTACCAAACTTTGAAACATGCCTAATATTATATTGAGCATGGGCGCACGCACACACACACACACACACACACACACACTGTTTTCCAAGGGGAGTTAATGATTCTGTCTGGTACTAACACCCCCTTCTCTGCCTTCTTGATAACATGCTGCCATCAATCACACCAGTCTAGTGCGCTAACATCATAATTACTATTTAACCTTAAGTCAACAGTTAAATACTTGTATGGTAACAAGAGCTTTAAGTGGTTAGTCCTCAAAATTCAAATTTATTTAGGATTTATTTATTTATTTTATTTGATATTTGTTAACCGGGTTAGTCCGACAGGGCTGCAGAGCCCTTTTTCAGTGGAGGCCCAAGGAGAAAAGCTCCACAGATAAACAAATACAAAAACAAAACATCATACAATATTAACATACAAGTATATATATACACAGGATAAATAGAATACAACTTATAAATGAACATGTTATATTACAAGAGTAATACTGAGTGAGGGTTTAAAAAGCCATGGTACATAGTAAATATATAAAAACTAATATAAAAAGTTAAATTCTCTCTAACAATTATCATCAGAGAGAAATTCAAGGTTGGTAGAATATCAAATACCAGCAGCTGAGATGTCACCAGGCCCTCATACAGACCTTTGACTAATAAATGCACTACCAGAAATAGACTTTTGAAATGAAATTAATTAAACTATTTAGTCAAAATAAGGTTAACAAATGTGCTTTGTAAAGTTATAGAGAGCTGTGTGCTTGTAAAATGAAATACAAAATAAATAGGCTTTAACAGACAGATAGCATATAAAAGGACTCCATCAGCTTATTGGGTCCTATCACTACCAGTAGCTAAAGTTTTCATTGAATTCTATCTAACTTTGATTTGAAAATCCAAACAACAGTTGTGCAGTCTCACAGGCAATGAATGCCAGACGTGAGCATCTGTCCAAGGGCTGAAGTCCACTGTGTACACTTCAAAAATAAGGCGAGGCAGTGACACTTAACAACTGGTATCCATGCTTTAAAGAGTTCTAGGTTGTGTATGCCTTGCTTGGCTTTAATTCTGAATGTAGAGTTTCCTGTTTCCTTTGCCACATAATTCTATAAGGAAGACTGAGTCCAAGTAAGGTAATGCATCCTTTGACCTGGAGTAACATTTCAAGGCAAGGCTTTAATCACTACAAATGTGTGCACATTTCAGAAGCCAGTTTTACTTTTTATCAGGTCAGCTGCATTTCCACAGAGATAGCTGCATATTGTGGTTCGTTGACATTTTTTCATTCTGCATATTTTGAATGTTGCAAGATTTGTTTGAAGCAGCAACCACTGTTTTTTATGAAAACAAATCCAACTTAATGCATCTTTTTCTGTATATTTTATCAAAAGATAATGCAAGTTTCTCTCAGTTTGCACCTGACCTTACAGTTAAGCTGTTTGATTTACAGTGGCACTGCTCATGTTTCTGTAATGAAGACAAAATTTGATAAGCTGGATATGTGGCTAGTTCTTTACTAGCCATAGTGTGCACAGTAACATGTACTTGCGGCTCTAGGCACAGCTAATGGAAAGAACATGTTTACCGGATCCATAATGAACATGGGATGTGCAGAAGGCTTTTCATAACATAATCTGCATCACATTTCAGGCCAGTGAGTTTCTTGTGAGGATGTTTATTATTAGCTGTAACAGCAATGTACTGGAAAGGGAAATCACCTTCTTCAATGCAAGGCTAATAGTGTGTCCTCTCTGATATACTAGGAAGGAACACATTTGGCAAGTGTGCAGCATGTTAATAGCAATGTGAGTGCTGTATGAACAGACTGCACATTTGGGTGCCAGTCACTAGTGGAGTGACTGTGGTGAGCTCATAGGCAGCCACATGTCAGATTTATATTGGAGAGTCTTCCAGAAGATAAGTAGATAATAGTTTCAGACAGGAAGAATGGCAAAACAGTAGTTATACTAGAGGCAGCTGCCAGTTTCAATTCTTGCCAGTGTATAGTATGGACAGAGATGCTGCTTGATGGGACATACCAAGTACACTCCCCACTCCATACCACTCAACTGTCCAGAGTTTTTCAGAATGCCGGCATGCACAAAGTATTGCAGAGTGCTTGAGTGAAATGGGGAGTGTAGAAATTATAGAAGTGTGGGAACTAAAAACATTAACTCAAGACAATAGTATTAGTCAGTCAGAACTTTTTTATTTTCTAATGGCCCAGAACAATGACTTCATTAAGTGCTCAGCTTCTCTTCTCCTAACTTCATGTCATACATTGAGAAAGTGCAACAGTGTTTCAGCTGGTAACCATTTGAAATTTCAGGACCCGCTGGAGCGAGTCGCGAAACGCAAAGACTGAATGTGCAATAATTCTGAAGAAATAAAGGCAGGTAATTCAGTTCAGCACTGTGTTTTAAGGTGTGAAAGGGTGGCAGGGGCAACAGTCATGACACACTGTACAGGCAGGAATTGTAGCCTACAGTACTCCATTGTGGTGCTACATGTGACTTGTGTACTAGGAAATACTACCTAAAATATGACAGAGAACAAGAGGAAGAAGTCCTGCAAAAAATGAAAATTGATGGTAGGAATAACAGAAGGGCCGAGATGGAAATCACTCTTGAATTCAGAAGGCACTAACAGCAGAATTACTGAAACTGTATACAGCTCTCTTTAAGATATGATTCTTCTCCTGTTCTAGAACAGGGTATGGAGTGGAACAATAATTAATGAGCACTACAGACCACCCCCACTACGCAAAACAGACATGCTTACACACACACAAACACACATTAATTTAGTGTTAAAAGTGACAAATTCTCTTTTGAAGGTGCGTTACTCATTATCTGGAAGGCAGTGAAGTGTAATGTTTAAGGTGACATGGAGTTAAAATGGCAGTATCATTTCCAACAAATCTAGTATTCCATTGGGAGACAGAAGCAGTGAGCTAGCAAGTGACAATAGATGCAACATAAGTACATTTAAATAAAGCAGTTTACAAGGTGTCATACATTGAAATGTGCTGGAATATGGCAGAGTGGATGAAAAGCTGGGTGCATAATAAGATGGAGATAGTGGGGTAAAAAGCTGGGGACATAATAGGATGCAGATATTGGGTGAAAAGCTGGGGGCATAATAGGATGCAGATATTGGGTGAAAAGCTGAGTGTCTAATAGAATGCAGAGAGTGGTGATACATGGCTCCTAGCATCATAAATTGAGAACTACTAATAGAATACCATAGGGTTCAGTACTGGATCTGGGCAACATTATCATCTGCAACTAACATAACAGAGGGACTTATTTTTCATTTTCTGAAGATAACCAGAGAGTAGTGTGAAGATGATGGGATGGAAGTTAAAAACTTATAGGAATTGTATGATGCATGGCAACGTAATTTCAATATAAGGAAAAGAACATGGAATGAACATTTAGCAAAAGAGTACATCTGAAGCTCCCAATGGCTGTGAAGTTTCAACAACAGAAGTAAAAAAGACTTGGGAGGTAATTACATCTAATGACTTAGGGGTATGAATCAGCAAAAATGCAATGTGAGAGGGCTGTGAAGAAATGCTTGTGTGTAGTGAGGTGCATTGCTGGGTGGGGTGAATCTGTGATGAACAGGGAGGGAGCTCACCAATGGGAAGAATTATATCATTGTTCGGTACAGACAGATGGGAAACCTCATCATATCAGCTTCATTGTTGTGTGCAGTTCTAAAGCCACATCTTTATATGGTCATATACAATACTGAGACTGCCCAGAAGCATACACTCAACACTGTAAAGGGACTATGAGTCATAGGGAAAAAAAAATCTTAGAAAATGGACTCAGAGAATCAGTGATACCTACTTGATATTTCAAAGGGGTAAATTAATATGCAGGGAGAGCCCGGTAAAACAGAAGTGTGCCTGTCCCAACCATCACTGCCATTTCCTTTCTGTTTGTCAACAGAGTCTCTTAAAAAGCTGCTGTTAGCAATCAGAAAAAAATCAAACTAATGCTAGAAACTGCAGCAACAGCAGTTGCAAGGGTGTGTGTGTCTGTGCATGTGTATTTATCTGTACGCATCCATCAGCAACCAGCCAAAATACATTTATGGTGCCTACGTTTTATGTATTAATTTATTTGATTGATTGCACTCAGACATCTCTGAGCTTTGCACTGTTAACAGAGTGGTTGCATATGTGTGTGTGTGTGTGTGTGTGTGTGTGTGTGTGTGTGTGTGTGTGTGTGTGTGTCTGACAATAACCAGCCAAAATACTTTACTGTGCTTATTTTTATGCATTAATTATTTAATTTGATCATCATCTGATATCATACAGTCAGCAGACTGGCTGTGTGTATGTGCTCAGGGGTGCATGCTGTATGTATTTGACAAGTTTGCCAACAACTAATCAAATACTTTACTATGCCTGTTTTTAAGTATTAATTCTTTCATCGCTATCAGACATCTGAGCTGTTTACAGTCACCAAAGTGTCTCTGTGTGTGTATGAATGTCTGACTGTGAAGAGTAATATATGCACATTTGTGGAAATGAGGGAAAGAGTAGATACAATAGAAACATTCAAGGTTCTCAAAAGAATCATTTAAAGTTCAGTAGAGCTGCAAACTTTGAAGAAAAGAACTTTACAAAAAGAAGGGGACAGAGTATGAAAGTATTTAAATGAGGATTCAGGCTGATGTGAAGAAATGTGTTTTCCTATAGCAGCTTTTGGGTGCATGGATCATCTTTCCATTAACAGTGACAGATTTGGAGATTGTAAGGGAAATTCTTGATGTCAAAGAAGCATAACACTACTCTAGATATGAGCAGGAGAATGATAAATGCAGCATATGCACACTGTAGAAAGAACAGTTTTAGAATTGCCATTGCATAAATACATCTGCAGTTTGCAGTTGTATGCCGTTACTTAAGAATGTAATCAATAGTGGAGTGAGAGTTTCTTAGACTCTCTCACCCATATTTAGCTTGTCACTTGCACAGTTTTGCCTAAAAAACAGAACAGTATAACAGTATACATTATAAAAATAACTGATGGGCAGTGGAAGATGGTCTAGCCAGGTAAATTAGGTGGCCTTGTAATAGTGTGTTAGCTTGACTGCTCAAGTAGAAGACAGGCCCGTATAGCCTCCCTTTACATCTCCTCATCCATACCTTCCACTTAACCTTTTGTCCGTTTGCCACCTGCTGTCTTGAATACCTCTCTGGATTTCTTTTGGTAGTCCATGATATTCTGAGGGAAAAGGTTCTTTCAGAGATCCTGGAAGTAGTTATTCCCTACAGCCTGGTATCTGTACCCCCTCCTTATCCACTTTGTTATTTCTATTCAAGATGACTCCTTCACATCTCCCACACATAATCTTTAGCATCAGTATCATGTCCCCATGTCACTTCTGCTTTGATAAAAACTCTAACTCTACTAGTCTAAAGTAATATCATTTCCCCCCTTCATCTAACAGACCTTTCTGGTTGTTTTTCATGAGACTTCTTCCAACAGCCTCATGTCCCTTTCCTTGTATGGCTTCGAGAACGTCACATGGTATTCAAGGTGTGGTGTGGACCCCTGGGTCTGTAGAATGGAAATATTACCTCTTTGCTCCTGCAGTCTGTCCCCTGAGGAAGCACCTCAGCATTCTATTTGCGATTGCCATTGCCCTCTCATTCTACTCCTCATACCCCAGTCCTAGCATGAGCAACAACTTAAATATTTTTTCTCTGCTTACGTGGCATCAGTTTTATTCCCATGCCTGATATTACACAATTGTGTTGATATGGCCCAAGTGCAGTATTTTGCATTGGCTTACATTTACTCTCAATTTCCACTTATCTGCCCACTTGATCAGCTTTGCCAAATTCTGCCTTAGCTTTTTCCTCATCCTGAGTTGCTGCACCCATCTTTGTGTCTTCAGTAAATAATTAGATCCTCTTCTCTATTCCCAAAGCCCCCTGAGGTACACCACTTGTCACACTTATGCCTGACATTCTCCCTGTCACCACAGTTGTGTTAATTATGTGCATGATAGCCATTGTCCCTTAGCTGCTATGACATACATAAAAATGTGCTTTTCTGTAGAGCAGTACGCAGTCTGCCATAGCCAGTAATAAATGTTGTTTTAAAAGACATTTTAAATACTATTTAGATTTTTTTAATGCTCTGTGATTTTAGCAAAGTCTGATTCGTTCATTTCTACTTTGTAGGAACTATTACAGTAAGGCTCATCCCTGCAGAATAATACCTTCAATGGTTAGCTGTTTGGGAGAGTTTAACTGAAGGATGATATCTAAAGTAATGTAAGAGGAATTAAACTTAAAGACAGCAGTGCCAAATGAGGTGTAAAACTAAAGGCAGGAATGCTAACCATTCCTATTCTCCTGCTTTAAATGAAATAGAATTTTAAAGCTATTTTCTAACAATAGCACAATCCTCAGCTTTCTTTTCTTTTTTCAAATCTGTGCCTTTAGGAGCTGCTATGGCTTCTGAAATGCTAAAATGATTTCTGTCTTTTGACGGATTTAACTATATTGACTATGTTCATATGTGAAAGGCTGTCTGCTTATGGAGAACAAAGAACACACAAACTCTTGTACAGCAAATGTGATGGCCTTTTGAAATACAGCAGGTAATTAAGAGCAAACCCAGGTGATTAAAGTGGGTATAGCACTAGTTTAAACCGTGCATGCAGACACATGAACAATGGTCTACTAATAAAAGAATAATTAGAGGAAGCTTTCTTTTGTTTACTCATTCCGTTTGAAAGGAATACTGAATAGCACGCATACATAATCACATCCAGCCATTCTAAATCAGACTTATGTTTATTTTACATACACTGAGCTCTCAAAAACAGCGATTAGAAGACATATAATGGATGTGCTGGCATCAGAATGAGTGTTTTGTTAAAATATATATTTAAAATAATATGTTTATATGTTTGGTACAGCTGTGTGGTTTTCCTATGCAGTGGGCGTCCCTTGTTTGTGATTTTGCTCACAGCGTAGCACAATTACATTTTTTGTTTATCAGTACCTTGAGATACTGTTCAGTGAGAACAATGTTCCCTTCTCATTCGTATGAATGCATTCCGTCTTTTCCTCCCAGCTCGGAAGTCATTTATTTTGTCTTGAGACAGCTGTGGGATCTGTTTATGTGCGATGTTTGCAGGGTACTTGGCCCCAGTGAAGAGAGCTCGAGTTTCAGTTGTTAGAAGTAGAGCCTGGCATTGTTAAAGCTTCAAGTTGTTTATAAATACTAGCATAACAAGTGCATGTTAATTAAAGAGACTGATTGGATCTTCTAGTTAAATAGCCACTTAGCTTTTTAAAGAAAATTCATATGCTAATATTGTTTTTGTATCGCACTTCTAAAGCCTGTGTCATCATCAGAATACAATAATAGAAAATACTTATACTAGTTTCTAGAAAAAAGGACTGCAGTACATTAGTATATATAGAAGTAAAACAATCCAAGCTGTATTTTTAAAAGCAATTGCCCATGTATTTGATGTATGCCTATCTCAGTCTGCACATGTGCACACAGATGAAATGCCTACCACTGTCTGCATCCTCTGGCTTTGTGTCTTGTGATTTGTAAAGCAGTTTAGGATATATGTGTGCAAAATATGATGCATAAACATCGATTCTTAGTTTGACACATTCCCCGAAGTACAAGCATTCTGTTTTCAATGAATCATGTGACTTATGAGAATCCCAGTTTTTACATATGCAGTTGCAATAGTATTATTTGGTAAATCATTACATTGATGACATACATGAGTAAACAGCAGACAGTGTTTAATTATAGTCAGCTTATGCTAAACTGAATTGCAGTTCTGCTGCTACTACTCAGTACTCTTTTTAGTTTCCAAACTCTTCCAAAGGCAAACTCTGGGGATTTCTTTGTGTGTTTCGTATCTTGTTGGCTCTCAACCTTCCATCTCCAAAATGAGGAACACTAGCCCTCATAATGTGGAACAAATGGGCAAAATGTGGAACACATACTAATGGCTTACTAACAACTTCACCTAGGAAGGCCATAGGATGGTTAAAATATGCTGGTTTTACTTATAAAGAAGATCTTTTAATGAATTGATATGATTCATTTCTATTTACCATGGATTTCACTTAAAAAAATTCTTAACACCGAATGTGTGATAGAAGAGTCTTTCATTGTGGAACTTTGAGGAACATGAACTTTTTAAGACCCCAAATGAGGTACGTTCCTCGTAATGAGGTACACTTGAGAGGTATTTGTTTGTATTATCTACGCCTTTCTTATATACAGTGTTATGATAATTGCATTTAATATGCTTACCAGTGAGGTAGTACTGAAGTGCTGCCTCACAGCACTTGGGTCTGTGGTTCAGTTCTCAGTTGAGGTACCCTCTTTGTGGAGTCTTCACTACCTTGGCCTGCACAGGTGTGTGATGACCCACCACTGCCAAGCAATATGTGACATGGATATCCCACCTGTGGGCCAGTAATCAAGAAGCCTTAATCCTCACCACTGGCACCTTTGGGGGGACGTTTACTGTGAGGATAACAGGTTCACACACACAGTATTTTCAAGTGCAGCTCTCTGCATCAAGTGCAATTTCCCTCAGCTGGGAAAACTACTCAAACACCAATACACTGCCCTAATGCTTCCTGGAATTCATCATCTCCAATGGCCTGGTCCAGCTCATTCTGACCCTCACTAGAGGAAGCAACATCCTTGACCTGGTTATTACTAACATGGGCGACTGTTGCTCTGCACCAATAATCAATCCCTCCCTGGTCAGATCCAACCATAAACTAATCACCATGGAAATCCACCTCACCCACAGCCCCTGCTAAGGTAACCACCTTGAAAAACTTCTCCAAAGCAGACTTTGGACTCCTAAAAACAGAGGTGGCTAACTTCACAGCAGCCATGCCAATGGAAAATAGCTGCATGACTCTTGAATCATACACCAGTGCACTGTACGAACATGTACACAAATGCATGGAACTAGCCATACCCAACAGAACCAAGACGCTCTCCTGCAAAAAAAAGGAAACCAATCTGGTGGTCCCCTGCCATTAATAAACTCTACAACAGAAGGAAGAAACTGTTGCAGAAAAAGGTGAAGTCCCAAGACTGGAAAAAGTCCCTTATAACCCTCAACAAAAAGTTGAGATCCCTCATTAAATCCTTTAAAGCCAGCTATGAAGGCAGAATTGTGGCAGACACTAAAAACAATCACAAAGCCTTCTAGAACCTCCACGGCAATACCCAGATTTGCTCTGAGATACTGCACAATGGTGCCTTCTGTACTGAGCTAACAGATATTGCCAACATACTGGCCGACAGATTTGGTACTAACTTTACCACTCTCTCCCCCCTAAAGGATCAATCGCAATACTGGAAGACTGCCAGGCACCCAGCATTACTGCAGCACAGGTTAAAGCTGCACTGTCCAAGGATAAGACTACAGCTTCCATGGGACCCAATACTATCCCTGGCTGTGTTCTACATGAACTACAAAGTGAATTGGCACCACATCTGTGTGCCCTGTTCAGTCACAGCCTCACCTCAGGCTTTGTCCCTACCGAATGGTGCAGTGCTAAAGTCATCCCTCTCTGTAAAGGGGGAGTGACTACAGACCCTGGGAATTATCGCCCCATTAGCCTGATGAGTCTGATATGTAAAGCTATGGAGCACATCATCATGGACCTGATTAACAAAGATAAAGGAAATATCCAAACTCTAGACCCCATGCAATTTTGCTTTGTGAAAGGGAGATCATGCCTGCTCAACCTGGATGACTTCTTTGAGTCAGTCACTAGGGCTGTGGATAAAGATAAGGCAGTACATACAGCCTACTCGATCTGGCCAATGCCTTTGATACCATTCCTCACTCGGGAATTATTGAAAAACTCACCAAACTAGGCATGAACCCCTATATCACTAGGTGGGTTGCAAACTGGCTCATAGATAGAAAACACAGTGTGAAAGTCATGGACTCCAAGTCAGACTGTCGACCATTCACAAGTGGAGTCCCTGGGTCCTTTCCTCTTTAGCATCTACATCTTAGAAGTCCAGAGTAACACAAAGGGACTCTGGCTGACCAAGTTTGCAGACGACTGCCAGCTGGAAGCCATTATTAACTCCTCAAATGATGCAGACATCCTGCAGAAAGGCCTCACTGAGACCAATGACTGATGTCGAAACCATGACCTTAAGTTTAACACCAAAAAATGCGTCGTCATCCACCTTGGTAAAAACTCAGTTCTCACTAATTACCACATCGATGGGAGCCCACTGAACACTGAAGGCATTATAAGAGATCTGGGGATGCAGGTTGACAAAAACCTTTCCTTCAAACACCACATTGCCACTTTGGTCAGAAAGTCCTTCTGTGTAGCACATCTCATTACCAAGGGTTTTGCATCCAGGAAGAAAAAGGTCATCATCTCTCTCTCTCTCTCTTTCTCTACTCTTCCCTCATTAGACCAGTCATTGAGTATAATGCCCCATTTGGCATGTACCTCACTAGACACCTACAACAGCTGGAGAGACCACAGAAAGTACCTTATAAAGAGGATCCTAGGCATTAAACACATGTCCTACATGGACAGACTCAAAAGACTCCCACTATTCTCTGTCTCATAGCGCCTACTTAGAAGTGATCTCTGCTTGACTTACAAAGCTATGTCTGACCCAGCTCTGTTAGAAATGCTACATCTAAAGAAATCCCAATCCCTTCGCACCACATGCTCTAGAGACCTCAACCTCATTACCACAATCAACAGAACATGTTGGAGGGACAGGTTCCACTCCCAGAGACTGCCCATGCTCTGAAATAGACTTCCCATATTTGTCAAGCAGAGCACCTCGCTGATCCTCTTCAAGAAAAATCTCGATGAGTGGATGGCTAATAGAAAGTTCACCCCAGGGATCACTCCAGAGGCTCTACTTGATAGAGGCACTGGGAAGTAATGTCAGGTGGCACAATGCCAGGGCACTTCTATGGGCTAGGCTTGTAAAGGCTCCAAGGCTATTTGCCTAGTACACACCTATGAACCTATGAAGAGCACACAGAGACCACATCAGTCCGGGGCTGGTTTCTCCCTCTTTCTACAGATCCCCAGTAAAACTCCCCACTGGCACCCCTATAGAGTTGAGATCTCAGCTGATTGACCAAGCCAAGACCTCCAACACTCTGTCTGTCCAACCAGTGCTTCGTGTCCCTGCCCAAGTAGCTGACACACATACACACACACACACTCTTTGAGGTTTGATTTACACACACACACACACACACACACACACACACACACACACACACACCTGGGAAAGTATGACACAGGTTTACTTGCTATGCCCCCTCCTGCCCAGACTATAAGGTAGTTTCCACTGCCACCAGTCACTCCTGCCAGCTACCTTAAGGCTGTTAATAAAGGGTGACCGTTTTTACTGTGTAATATTAATATTAATACAAATGGTAGTTTGACCAAGAGGAAGGCTGTTAGGAGTAGCCGACACAGTGCCATCAAAGAAATATGCAAGTACTCTCAGAACTTAAATATCTCTATACAGATCAGCCACAATGAAAGGTTTAAATATATTTAATAATAAACAATAAAAGAACAAGAAAATTTTATTTTTATTTTTTATTTTACATTTGTTTACCGGGAAAGTCAGACTGGAACAAGGTCCATTTATAGTGGAGGCCCGGGGAGAAAAGCTCCATAACATAATGGTATAAATACAACAAATGACAAACACATTTCTGTACAGAGGCATATATACAATCAGAGCGCCATGCCTTTATATGACAACATAATCCACGAAAGACAGAAAATTTCTATACAGTGGCATATATACTAAGTATATATTTTATATATACTAAGTATATATAGGTTCATAGGTTCATATGTAAGTACTAGGCTATCTGCCTGAGGGCATTGGGTCTATATTGGAACATCGAATGTTTAACAGTTCGAATCACTAAAGGTCGACCCTTAGTGATCGAACTGTTAAAACACCGAACGTTCCAAAAAAAAAAAATTAAAACAAAACAAAAAAAATGTTGTAGGCAGGGGGGCAAGCCCCCCCTGCACCCCCCATGTGGGGGGCTGCACTCCCACACCCCCCGCTACTTAAATATACCAACTCCAAGGCTGTACTACATTGAAGTAAATAGAAATCTCCCCTTATGGAGATTTCCGTTTACTTCTTCGACATTCCTCAGTTTCGCTATTCTCGTGCCAACAATGTCAGATTCAACATTGTCGGCTTTTGAGAATTCAGTATAGACCCGTGGGCATCTATAAGCCTAGCCAGAATGTGTTGGCCTTTGCTGCCCCCTTAGATTAGTTCCCTGTGCCTTGGTCCAGCAGAGCCATTAGTTTCCTGTGCCTCTGTCCAGCAGAGCCACTGCAGTGATCCCCGGGGTAAATTTTCTGTTTCCCATCCACTCATCAAGGTTTCTCTTGAAGAGTGTTAGTGAGGGGCTCTGCCTAATGTAGATTGGAATCCTGTTCCAAAGCATGGGGAGTCTCTGGAACAGGAATCTATCCCTCCAGCATGTCCTATTTATCATTGTGGTGAGGTTTAGATCCCTAGAGTGTGTGGCTCTTTGGGATTTGTTTTTTTTTTAGGTGGAGCATGTCTATCAATTCTGGGTTGGACATGGCCTTGCATGTCAGGCAGAGATCACCTCTGAATAAGTGGTATGCAACCGAGTACAGCTGGAGGTTCTTCAGTCGAGCTGCATAGGGCATATGTTTTAGGCCAGTAATCCTCTTGATGAGGCACTTCTGTGGTCTTTCCAGCTGTTGCAGGTGTCTTGTAAGGTACATCCCAAATGGGGAGTTGTATTCCATGATGGGTCTGATGAGTGATGAGTAAAGGGGCACAATAACCTCTTTTGTTCCAGATGCAAATCCTTTTGTGATTAGGTGGGCCACATAGAAGGATTTTCTAACCACCTTGGCAATATGATTATCAAAGGAGAGATTACTATCTACTTGGGCCCCCAGATTCCTTATTACATTTTCTGTATTTAGGGGACTACCACATATGTGGTAGTTCACGGGTACTTTGTTTTTTCCAAAGGGGATGACTATGCACTTTTTGGCATTTAGCCTGAGGCCATGATTTTAACACCAGGTATCCGTCTCAGTGAGACCCTTCTGGAGGATGTCGGTATCAGCTGGAGAGTCAATTATGGCCCCCAGTTTGCAGTCACATGCGAACTTGGTCAGCCATAGTACTCCTGTGCTTGCCTGTACCTCTGAGGAGTATATACTGAACAGGATGGGTCCCAGGACTGAGCCCTGGGGGATGCCACTTGTAACTGGTTTAGAGTCGGACCTAGAGCCTACAGCTCTCACCGTGTGGGTTCTATCCATGAGCCAATTGGCAACCCGTCTCGTGACATAGGGGTTTATGTTCAGGCTGGTGAGCTTGTCTATAATACCAGAATGGGGAATGGTGTCGAAAGTCTTTGCGAGGTCTAGGTAGGCTGTGTGGACCTCCTTTTCCTTGTCTAAAACCTTGGTAACTGTCTTAAAGAAGTCCACCAGGTTTAGGAGGCATGATCTGCCCTTAACAAAGCCAAACTGGGTAGGGTCCAATGTTTGAAGGTTCCCAATGTCTCTATTAATGAATTCCATGATGATGCACTCCATAGCCTCGCAGACCAGGCTAGTCAGGCTTATAGGGCGATAGTTCCCGGGGTCCTTTGTGGCTCCACCTTTGTGGAGCAGGATAACTGTTGCTGTGCACCACTCTATTGCTCAGAGCCTGTAGAGAGGCTGAGTTTGAACAATGTATTTAGGTGAGGGGTTAGTTCATTTTGGAGCTCGTGTAAGACAGCCTGGGACACCGTCATAAACAATATAGATATTTAAAAAAATATTACATTCTTCAGACATATTTAGTTTGGCACTATTCATTATGCTGCCAAATGCTCATTGGCAGTATATATTTATGTGTTGCTGCCACCCAAGTTTTATATATATATATATATATATATATATATATATATATATATATATATATATATATATGGATAGGGCTGTTTTAACCTGTGTGTCAGTGATTGCCGGGGCACTCCATTCTTCTGGTATGGTTATGGGCCCTTTAGGGGGTGAGAGGGGGGTGAAGTTTGCACTAAACCTGTCTGCCAGAATGTTGGCAATATCAGTCAGTTCAGTGTATTTTGTGCCATTCTGCACTAACTCAGAGCAGATCTGAGAGTTTACACTTAGGTTCTTGACATAGCTAAAGGACGCTTTGTGGTTATCTTTGGAGTCCTTGACAATTTTTCTTTTGAAGCTAGCCTTGGATGATTTTATGAGGGATCATAGTTTCTTGCTGATACTGATCAGGGATGTCTTTCCTTCTTGGGATTTTACTTTTTTCTGCACTAGTTTCCTCCTTCTATTGTATAGCTTGTTTATGGCAGGGGTCCGCCAGACTGGTTTCCTTTTCTTGGAGGAGTGAGTCTTGGTTTTGCTTGGGATAGCACAATCCATGCATTCTTGCAGGTGGTCATAGAGTGCCTTTGTAAGGGATTCAGCAGCTTGGACAGCATTGTCCTTTAGCTTGGGAGCTGTGAACCTTTCCACCTCAGTCTTAAGTAATCTGAAGTTTGCTTTTGAAAAGTTTTTCACGGTGGTTTCCGTGATTGGGGGTGGGGGCGGAATGTGATTATCCAGAGTGATTAGTCTATGGTCTAATCTAACCAGTGAGGGTTTGACCCCTCTGGTGTAGAACACCGCTCGCACATGTTGGTGATGACCAGGTCCAATATGTTGTCACCGCTGGTGGGGGTGTTGACCAGTTGATCCAGGGTGTTCAAGTTTATAAATTCTAGGAAGCATTGGGCAAGGGAGTTAGTACTTGAGTAGTTCTCCTAGTTAATGTTTGGGTAATTGAAATCACCCAATATTAGGGCATTTAGTAGGATCTTCATATTTTCCAGTGTCTCCAGAAATGCGGAATGGGGTTCCTGGGTCATGGTGGGTGATCAGTAGCAAGCTATAATTTGAATTGCAGTTTTGCCCATTGTTAGTTGCACATGGATGATCTCTGAGGCATTGTGCTGTGCCACTAACCTGGAGGTGTGGGTATCCTTGATGAATATGGATACACCCCCACCTTTTGTGTTTCGGTCTGGGTTCTATGACCGAAAGGTATGGTATGAGTTATAGCCTGGTAATGCTGGGGTGCTCTCTGGAGCCTTAAACCAGGTTTCTGTTACTGCACAGATATCGATGTTCTCCATACTGAGGAGTGCCTCGAGTGCATGCATTTTGAGGTTTAGATTTCTGGGGTTGAGTAGCATTATCCTCAGTTTTTGGTTACTTGTGCTATTTACAGTGGTGGGTTTGTCTTTTGAGCCTTGCTTAAAAAAGGCACTATGAGGGTGGCAAAAGCCTTGGCCAGTATTCGAAAGCCTAAGGGTGACAGGTGCAAGCCATCTATAGAATATATATACTAAGTATATATTCACGGTGACATCAGAGTTCAAAATCACAGGAAATATTTAAAACAACATTGAAGGACTGTCTCAAACAAATAAAGTAAAATAATATCTAAACTAAGCTTTACTATATTCCTGACTATATCTAAGAGAATTACTATACTCT
Source organism: Protopterus annectens (assembly GCF_019279795.1). Classification (NCBI taxonomy): domain Eukaryota; kingdom Metazoa; phylum Chordata; order Ceratodontiformes; family Protopteridae; genus Protopterus; species Protopterus annectens. The sequence continues at coordinate 477,630,277 of NC_056727.1, forward strand.
AGTAGCTTACTAATAGAGCAAAGCAGGTGATGTGGTGAATGATTCTTCTTCTTCTTGTCAGGTCCAAGACAGAATACAGAATGCTTTGTCTGTTTCTAGGAGACTTCTCAAAATATTTAGTTCACCCAAAAGACAATACAGAAAGCTTCCTTTACAGACTTTGTGTTTTTGGCTGCCTTGAAAGTGAGATAGCATCTTTATGGCCTAGCCTATAAAGTGATTTAATTTCAGATATTTTTCTAAAGTTTGCTGGACTGAGGTTAACCCTCCAGTTTTCTCTGTTAAAATTCATTTAAATAGTTACAATAGTGCATGTACATTTCTGTTCTCTGCAGTAGGCACACTGTGGTTACATTTCAAACACACTTTTCAACACACGTCTGTACAAAGCAGTTTGATATACACGGCATACAGTTCTAATACATTTGTAACAGCAGCATCATGTATGAATCAATTTGATATTCACAAATGACATATAATTATTTACAAAATTCCAGCTAGCTGTGCTGGCAGTACCTACTTTCGTCACAAGGTGTTTGCTCGGTGTTGTGGTTCCTTGGCACTTCTTCAGAACATGCTACATTGGTATGTCTCTAAATTGCCCGTATGTGTGTCAGTGCATCTGGCACTCCATTTAGAATTAGTTCCTCTAAATTGTCCCCAGTGAGTGGTATGATAGGTAATGGCTCTAACACAACTTGAAATGGTTGAGTAAATAAATGGACAAAGAATGGATGAATGCTTAGAAGCCTTGTCCAGTTTGGGGATGTGAAAATGGCAAATATCAAACAGTATGCAGATACTAACTTGGTAACTTTTTTACTTGTGAAAATTATAACTACAGTCTAAAAGCTTGTCAGAGGCCACCCTACAGACATCTGCATTACACATGTAATTTACCAGTCTTCCATTACAGTCCTCCTTTTTTATATAGAAGTAATCTATAGTCATTTATCTCTGAAAAGATAGCACTGAATTGACCATTTCTCCTTGATGTAAGTTCTGAGGCTGACAGCGTGTATTAGAAACCTTCAAAAATTATGGGCTTCTTTGAATTCTTACTTTCATATCTGTATATGTCTGTAAAACAAAAACAGAACTCATAAATGTGCAGCAAACAAAAACAAGCCAATATTACTGAAAATGTTTATCCTTTCAAGGACAGTTATCAAGAGGATTCCTGAATTCAAATGCCATATCCACAGATCAGTTTCCTAAATTACTAAAGTCTGCATCCTGCATAACGTAGACAGCTATCTGACTTTTGACATATGACTGCAATAGCCAGAGTAATACTGCTCTATACTGTATTGTTTCCCATTATGCAGAAATTGAGGGAACCTGGAAGTCATTTTTAAATATATAATTTGAAGAAGATTTCGTGAATACGCATCCCCTGTCCCACCCTTACCTGGAAAGAGCACTTCCTCTTTTTGAAGTCCAGATTTTCATTTAAACAGCTTCACCCTCAGACTGCTCCAGTGGCGTAGAGGAATAAAACCCCGAAGGTGGCCCAGGTCACCCAAGTTTGATCAGTGGGTGAGGCATCTAATATTGCTGATGGGAGAGGATAGGCATGCTGATAGTGAGGGGAAGGGTGGAATAAAGCTGGCCACAACCACTCAGAATAAGGGTAGCTTTTACAAATGTAAGGCTTGGAGGTGGGCATTAGACTTATCAAGTCACCACCTAGTGTTAGCCTCCAAAATGGATGTGTGGAAGCATGTACTCACATTGCAAAGGCATTATTGGCTGTTGCAGTGAGGTAGACCACACCTCCCCCCTCCCAGAATGGGATTAAGTCATTAGAACCACCCTCATTGTCAGGATGCTGGTGATGAAGTAAACCACTCTCATGGTTGCCTGAATGATAGCCCCTCTAGACAGCTGTCACCCTGATCACAGATAAAGTTCCCTTGTAAGAGAATGAATGGCCATGAACAGTTTCAGGAGGCTTGATGGTCAGCAGGCATAGAGGCAAAAATCACATACAAAAAAAAAGCTTCATAATCAGCAGGCAGTCACTCTGGTGCATATTTTAGATCTCTGAGACTAAGAGGCCAACATCATCTGCATACAGCAAAAATGCAACTCATAGATCTCCAGACTGGAAGTGCTCCAGATGTTTTTTTCTTTTCAAACACCTTTGTTAAATTATCACTTGTTTTACATTCAAATAAAAGTAATAAAACTATATTAACATAACAAACATTATACTTCACATATATTGCTATATATCATATAACCTAAGCAATATTACAAAAGTTATCCAATTCCTGTCTTTTTTTTAAATAAGAAACATCTTTATTAAACCATTACTTACGACATAAGCAATCATGCATTTATATAAATGAAAACAAACCACACCAACACATTCCTAGTTACAAGCATTTTACATCACAAACTATACTGACACACTCCTGGTTGCAAACATTATACATCACTTATAATCTACCCAATCTTTCTGACATTACATAGCTCATTTTAGTCCTGCCCCCTTTTAGACCTCATTCCTCCCTTGTATGTATTGTTCCCACAATTCCCATTAAAGTGCTCCAGATGTTAGCCATGTCTTTATATCTTGTCTTTGAAACTCATAATCAGGAGGGGCCAAAAGACACACCCATGATAGAGTCATATGTCTACCTTGTATGTATTCATATCAATCCCAAGAATGTGGGCACAACTTTCATTCCTCAAATACACTGACCTAATGGCATGCAGTAATAGCACTGGGATCCTGTAATGTTGCAATGATTTTAACAAGGCATTCTGGTGTACATGGTCATATGCCTTCAAATCCACAACTGGAGAACTCTCTTGACCCCTCCACTATCTGCAAATAGACAAATAACTGTTTCACATTTCCAGCTAGAATGGAATCCCCACTAATTCTTCTGAATGAGTGACTCGACTATTGGAGAAAGCCTCCTTTCCAGAACCATAGTATACACTTTCCTGAAGAGGGTGAGAAGTGTGATCCCTCTATAACTGAACCACTCCCTCCTGTCACTTTTTATGAAAATAGGTGTCACTACCCCACTTTACCAGTCCAGAGATATTGTCTCCGCTTTCCATGTAACATTTGCATGATAGACTACAACACCCCAACAATGTCCAGTGCCTTCAGCATTTCCAAATTAATTTCATCCTTTCCTGCAGCCTTGATATAGTGGAGCTGTTTATTTAATTCAATGACTTGAAACAGATTCAGTTGTGCTGGCTGCTTCTGGCACTGCCTTCTCAAAGGAAGGCACATCTACTGTATTCAGGAGCTATTCAAAGTGTTCCTCCCACCTCTCAGTAATGAGCTACTTAAAACAACTTAGGCAATATCCTGACTTCTCTTTCTGGTCTGCTGGTTGGTTTGCCAGAACCTCATTGAAGCTGCCCAAGAGTCATTCTCTGTGTCCTCAACATACTCCATCCAGACTTGCACCTGTCACTTCAATAGTTACTAGAGCTGCTACCTTCATTTCTTGTCAGTACCTATGAGTTAAACCCAGAAATCCTGCAGACAATGCACAGATGACATTGTTCTTTGAGCCACTACTATCTGCCAGCAGGTCCTATTGTTGCCAACATGATCACCTTTCTTTTGGCCACAGCTTCATACCACATCCTCAACTGTTATGGTCTTGACCACGATACTTCTAGATTCTACATCCATTATTCCTCCAGGTGTATGGCACTAAGCTCTTCTGCAGGTGGGAGTTGAATACACACAGAAGCATTGCCTGGGTGTTTCCAATATATTCTCAATTTGTTTGGGCTTTCTGAGTCTGTTCAACCATCACCTCCATCATCAGATCCAGTTCAAAACCAAATGGTGATCACTTGACAGATCAACACTTCTGTTGACTGAGCATTCAAAACATACAGCCTTGGGTCTGATTACACAACTACAAGTATTATCAGTGTATCATTTAATCCTTGTGTATTTAACCCTACATGGCCTAGGTCCTACCCATCTTCAGGATTTGCTGGCCTGGAATTGGTTGCTATATTTTCTGTATTTGACCTCTCAGACCATTCCTGGAATGTGTCTAGAAAGAGGCCAGAGCTGTGTCTCCTGTGAGTGTCACACAAAAATTGAATCAGGTCACTTAAGTTAATTACCTATGAACTGAAGAAGGATATATTAACTAAACATTTTAAGGGATAAAAAAAAACATTCCAAGGCTTTACTGGAAAAGTATGACTGCCATATAGTACTGAGAGGAAAAGGTTAGTTTGTTTTTCTTACAGTGCTTGTAATTTTTATTGCTTTATTGCCTTCTGTTTTGTATATTGTGGTGTATTTTCATTACATTGTTTTAATTGTATTATGTTTTCTATTCCATAATTAAACTAGGAAAGAATTCAGAGCTGGATCTCCTGAGAGTCACCCGGAAATTAAATTTTCCCTACGCCCAACCCTGGTGCTGTTGTGTTATTAACTCAACTGTCTCTCTAGTTACCTGCCCTTTATGTTAATTTGACCACATATTTCCTTCCCTCTCATCTTTAATTGGCTATTGTCAGGAAGCACAAATGTATCATTTTGTGAAGTCACTCCCCCTTCAGATACATTTATTTGCCTTCCCACTGTATTCCATAGATCCAGAAAACTAAGTGCCCACTCCCATCCAATCTGTCTTGCTCTTTTAATTAAAATTAGTGGCTCTCCCCTTAGATTACTAAAGCTTGAGTTACCCCTTTCATATCTAACTGCATAGTGCACACTGCAATAATTAGGATATGAACCCATGTTTTCTATCTCACCTTTAAAATGTGCAACATGTGGTATAAGACCACCAGTCATTGGACAGCCCACATTCTGCCTCTCAGTACTCATCTTGGGATTAGTGCTTCTGTTTTGCTCCTGGTGAGAGAAGGAGAGAAAGACAGATATTTTATTTATTTATTTATTTTACATTTATTAACCTTGAAAGTCTGACTGGATACAGGTCCATTTTCAGAGGAGGCCCAGGGAGAAAAGCTCCAAATGTAAAAAAACAAGTGTAAATACAGTGAAATTATTACAGTGAGTTATCACAAAACTGAGATTTGTTTAACGATATGTACACACAGGTACATGTTTTTCTCACATACACACAGCAAAGGTTGGACGCAAGTAGCTGAGGAAGAAATAGTTAAAGATTTCATCTGAAAAAGGAAAACGCATGTATTAAGGTAGTTATCATACATGGTGTAGTGTTAGCTTTAAATCTTTCCAGTAGGTGGGTGATACACAGAATTTTAAACAGTTAGAGAGTCAGAGTTTTATTCTTGTAATGAGGTTCTCATTTATGAATTATGTTTGAGTGGGGGTTAGTCAGGGTTTGTACAGGGACAAAGCCACTGCATTTTTAGGTATTTCCTAAGGGAATTTTTGAATTGGGATAAGTAGGGGTCAGTGATGAGTTCAGCAGGAAGTAGGTTCCAGTTTTTACCAGCAGAGTTGGAGAATAGTGATTCACCAGCTGAATTGTTGGTTTTAACAGTTTGCACTCGCAGTTTTTTGGAAGAGTGAAGGGATTTTAGGTTACTGTAGGGGGTAATAATATTTTTCAGCATGGGTGTACTGTCTGATTGGTAGAGGATTTGTGAACAACTATTAGTTGGTTATATTGCAGTTGATAGGATAGTTCAAGCCAGTCTAACGATTGAAGGTTAAGGCAGTGATGGATTCTATAAGCTGATCCTGTGGCAAATCTGGCAATGTTATTGTAGCACCTAGTAAATTTATTGAGATTTGATTTGCTTAGGTTTACAAAGATGTGTGAGGCATAAAGAAGGGTCGATAGCAGATGTGTACAGGCAATAACAGTTCTAGCAGATGGGGTTAGGAATGGTTTAATCCTGTATAAAGAGCCTATTTTTTTATTAACTGTTTTAATAGTTTTGTCTATGTGAGCATCAAACTTGAGGTTGTTGTTGATGATCACTCCCAGTAGTTTAGTACTAAGTTCTGGGGAAATTATGGTACCATTGTTAATTATTATGGTGAGAGGTGGTGAGGAGACCTTGCAAGTTGGGGAGAAGAGTAATAGTTTGGTTTTATGTGGGTTTAATAGTAGTTGGCAACCAGTGAGCCAGTTCTCTACTTTGTTGAAAGTAATTTGGGACAAGGATTGTAAATCTGTGGGGGAGGTGGCAGAGCAGATTAAGGGTGAGTCATCTGCATACTGAATACAAGTTGCATCAGGGATGACTTTGTACAGGTCATTAATGAATATGAAGAATAGGAGGGGACCTAATATAGATCCCTGTGGGACTTCAAGGGTGACTGGTAAAAGGGACGATAGGTTATTCTTCCATATTACAGCTTGTTGTCTGTCACTTAGGTAAGAATGAAACCAGGTAATTGCTAGGTTATCTATGGAGAGTGATTTTAATGTGTTTAAGAGTAGCTGGTGATTTACCATATCAAATGCCTTGGATAGATCAAGGAAGAGGGCTGAGGAGAGCTTGTTGTCATTATGGTTTTGATTGATTTATTGTATGAGAGAAGGAGAGAAGGGCTGAGGTTGTACTATGGCAAGGTCTAAATCAGTGGTGGGAGGGGGCTAGGAGAGTTTTTTGATTCAGATAGGCAAGAAATTGCTTGTGGATACATTTTTCCATTATTTTAGCCGAGGGAGACAGAATGGCTATAGGCCTATAATTTGAAAGTTCAGTGGAATCTCCCCCTTTATGAAGAGGAACAATGTGGAACATTTTCCAGATGTGGGGGATATAGGCTTTCTGGATAATTCTATTGATTAAAATTGATATGGGGTATGCTATTTCATTAGTGGCTTTTTGGAGATATTCTGCAGGTAGTAGATCTGCTGAAAGGGTGGTGGGTTTCAGTTTTTTAATTAGGGACTTAATAAAAGATGTTGGTACTGGATCAAGCTTAACGGGGATATTATTATCAGGTGTGGGGTTGGTGGTATTTGGGTATGGGGAGATAGCTTACTGGCTAGGGACTGCACGGTTTCTTTAAAGAAAGTGTTAAAGGTGTTATCAACAATTTTAGGAGGTTGTTGGAGGGTAGCTAAGGGGGTAGGGGTAGTTGATTGGCCTGGGTGGAGAAGTTTGTTTATGCCTGACCATAATTTTTGTGGTTGATTTTGGTGCTTTTGTTGCAGATTACAGTATTAATTCTTTTTGTCTAGCATAATAGACTTATTTGTATCATTTCTCAGCTGTTTATATATAAGGTGGTCTTTTGGGGACTTAGTGGTTCTCCAGGAGGTCCACGCTTTGTTTCTTCTAATAATTTTTTGTCTTGTATCATTGGATAGCCATGGTGCTACTTTGTTATTGGCTCTGATAGTGCATGGGGGAGCATGGTTATCCAGGATAGCAAGAAATGTAGAGTTAAAGTATGAGACCGCTTCATCTAGTGGAAGTAGCCATAGGTTGGACCAGTCACAGTTCATTCTGAAATTTAGTCTGCATAAAGTTCTTACAACTTCTAATGGTTTTAAAGGAAGATTGTTGAGGGATGTCATTTCTTTTTCTGATTATATAGGTAAGGAAGTGATCACTAAAGTCCGCAGGTAGGGTGCCTGTTTTATATATCTGGGGTAGGTTGTTTATTACTATCCAGTCTAGGATACTTTCCTTTTTGTTAGGCTTATTGATTCTTGTTGGGGAAGATATCATCTGGGAGAATCCATGCAAATTTATATGAGTGGAGGGAAAGTCTGAAGAGCAAGTATTCCAGTCGATATTAACATCCCCGAGAATAATAGTTTCCTGGGGGCAGTTAGTGGAGAGCCATTGGAGGATACCCTCCAAAGTATTTGTGTTGTCACCTGGGGGAATATAGATACATGCAGTGTTTATAGATTTGTGTTTTTTGAGTTGGACCTTTGTGATGAGTATTTCTGCATTGTTAGTAAAGAAGGCATTTGGGGTGCTAGTTTTGGATACTTCCAGAGTGGATTTATACAAGATAGCTATCCCTCTCCTTTTTAGAGATGTGATCAAGTCTTAATATATTGTACCGTGGGGGTATAATCTCATTATCAATGGTAGTAGGCTTGAGCCAGGTCTCTGTAAGGCATAGTATATGTGGACATCCAGGAGGGCATGTAAATAATGAATTTTCTTGTTTATACTTCTAATGTTTAAGTGACACACTAGGAGTGAGTTGGGGTTGTTATTTGAGTTTCGTAGGTTAGTATGGGTATTATTTGTGGGGCTGATAGTAACAGGTGGGGTTGGGCCTGGGTTAGGGTGGATGTCACCATCCACTATGAGGTTAGGTAGTAATCTAACAGCAAGTTTCTGGAGTTTTAATAAGAGTTTGTGGTAGTATTTAGTTTGAGGATTAATATATGAAGCATGGATGGGATGTTGAGTTTTTGCATTAGAAGAGTTTGATGAGAGGTGGAGTAGTGGTTGGTTAGAATTATGTGGCTGATTAGTAATACTGGTTTTGGTTCTAGGGTGGTGGGTGCTAGGGAGGTGTTGGTATTCATAGGCTGTGAGAAGATAGAGAATTATAAGTGGGGGTATTAGGCAGTAAATAGGATTAGAGTCTGAAGGTTTGTTAAAAGTATGTGGCGGCATTGTAGGGGTATTTGAGTAATGCTTGTTTAAAATAGAGTTGGGTGTTTATAATTAGCAAATAGTGAGAGACTGGAGAGAGTTTGAGTAATAGGGCTGGGTCCTGTGAATGATTGGTTAATGCTAATTGATTCTGATGAGTGGGAGTGGTGTCACATGAGGGGGAGTGGCAAGGTGATAATAAGTGTAGGATAACTGTGGGCGGGTGGGAACTGGGGGCAGTGTAGGGGAGTGGAGTGAGGCTGGAGGGTGAACGGAGTGGGTAGAACCAAAAGAAGAAGAAGAAGGAGGAGAACAATCAATCAGTGGAGTGCTGAAGTCTGAAGGTAAGTGTGGTGAGATATATAAGAAGGTAAGAGGCTTAAAAAAAGATAGAAGTGGGGTTATAGCAGTGATATAAGGAAATATTTGTATGGTTATACTGGGACCACAGTGTGAGAGAGAACAATAATAAAAAGATGACTAAGAACTGTGTTAGGGGGATTGGATGAAGAGTAGGTAAAGGGATTTAGAGACCCTAAAGCTAATAATATGGAGCCACTTAGTGGGCAGGTGGGGCACTTGGATGCACTAATAGTATGGAGCCACCTAGAGGGCAGTGGGCTACTTACATGCGAGCACACTACTGGGGATTCCTATGAAGCAAGGCAGAAAAGCTAAGTCAAAAGATGGTGCCTTTCTACATCAGGCTGTATTGACTACATAGCTCAAGCTCTTGATTTACAATACCAGCTGGGTGAGAATTTAATACACATTGAAAACAGTGAGATTAATAAGACTATCGGTGATGAAGATCTATCCTTTTAACAATTGATAGAGCAGAAATGACTCTATTAGAAGCTGAAGATTTTTCAAAGCTGGCCAGCAAAGATATTCTTGTAATTGGAGATTCAGGTTTTAGAGGACCTGATACTTATATTTGCATAGAAGATAATGAACATTGAATAGTGTTATTCTTGCCAGGAGCAAAAATAGAAGATATGAGACAAGCCTTGGAACGCCTTAATGTAAGGAAATACGGTTCTGTTTTTATTCATGCTAGTACAGATGATGTCATCTGCAAGGATTCTCTGACCGTTAGTAGGGACTGACAGCCCTCTTAGATAGTATAGCTTGTACTGTTGTTAGGATGTATCTTTCACAACTCACCTAAAGAAAGAATAGTCAGGTCACTGTGAATGAAAATATTTTTTGGGTAAATACCTACATGGAAAAAGTGTCCTGTTTCAAAAAATGGAAATGGGTAGAGCATCCAAGCCTAGTTTTGGGCACATATGTGTCCAGACAGGATGGCATACATTTGTTAAGATCAGGGAAGAGAATTTTTTTCAGCAGATATTTTGAAATATTTAACAAACACTAGGCAGAATTTTGTCAAGTCGAAAATGTAACAGTTCACAGATAGCAAAATTTGATGCATCTCTGATGGTTGCTAATGCTAGGAGCATTAATGATGTTTTTTACTGGAAAATTTGCTACGTTCCTATAACATTGATGTTATTATTGTTTGCAAAATGTGGTTAAAGAACAATGACTGGAAACCAATTATGTCAGGGTATAAATGTTTTTACTGTAACAGACATTCTAACAAAAAAAATCAGGTGGAGGTGTTATGATAGGGATTAAAGATAGCTATGAGACCTGTGATTATTACATGTTCAGTGATAACACCAATACTATAGACTGTGTAACTATGACAATAAAGACAACCCTGGAACATATAACAATTGTTGGAGAGTATAGACCACATAAGTCAAGTGCAGATGACCTAGAGGAATTCATACATTTCTTACATGAAACACAGGAGGGAAGAATAATATTAGCTGGGGACTTAAATTCACCAGAAACAGACTGGAATAATATTGATTCAACGATGTTAGTAAAGAAATTATTCAGAGTATATTTAGGAGTAACAAATGCTTCAGATTGTTAAAAAAACCTACAAGGGGACAGAATGTACTAGACATTGTTTGTGCTCCTAAACAAATTACTGTTACTTCAAGTCAAGTTTTACCACCATTAATGTGCAGTGATCATGGGGTTATAAAGGTTAATTTGTTGCTAGATAATTCTGCCAAATTGAAATCTAAACCAGTGCTCAGAAGGCTAATTACAGATTATATGAAAGCAAAACAGTTACTATGTAAAACTAACTGGAGTGAGGTGTTCAGTGTAAAAACTGAGATGGAATGTGAAAAGTTTTGAAAGAGAAATTGCTTGAGTACAAAAAAATCAAAAAATGTTTAACATCAGGATCTAGGCATACAACATCAGGGGGATATATATTCCATACGAACAAGATATCTGATTAAGGTGAGAGACAAAAATATATAAGAAATGGAACAGAAGTCGAACTACAGCTTTGAAAACTGAAATAAACAAGCTGGACAAACAGATTAAGCATAGTGTGAGAAAAGATCAAGAAAAATTTGAAGAAAATTTATATAAAGATATCGAGCATAATAGGAAACCTTTTTAGAGATACATAAGATGTGGAAGGAGTAAATACACACAAACTGATAAACTGCAGATTCTAAAATTTATTTTCACACACAATAGATTATAGATATATTTACAAAAATCTTATGAAAAAGTTTGGCTCCACAAAAGGGGTGATAAGTTGTCCTAGTGACATCCAGGTAACCCCAGATACTGGAATCAAATTGGATTATATTGAAAAAGAAATCCACAAACTGGATCCAAGCAAAGCACAGGGAGGAGGCGGAATTAGTAATAATGACCTGAGAACACTTCAACAAGAACTTACTGTACCATTATATCTATTATTCACTAGGTCACATAAATATGGGGACATTCCTCAAGATTGAAGACATGCACTTATTAAACCTGTCTTCAAGGGAAGGGGGAGTAGGACCAACCCAGAGTCATATAGACCTTTAAGTCTACTTTCATGTTGTGGAAAAATAATACAGAAGGTAATATTGGATAAGTTATTGTCAAAACTGGATAGGCTGGAACTTGAAACCATATATCAGCATACATATATTGAAAACAGATCTATTGCCACCATGATGTTCTATAACAATATAATAACAGCTATGAATGAAAAATTGTGCTGTGATGTAATTTATATAAATTTAACTTCAGCATTTGACAGGGTCATACACAAAACACCGATCAATAAATTAGTACAACTAAGTATTGATGTACTCTTGAAAATATGGATAGCTGAGTGGCTTACAAATAGGACATGGCAAGTAACATACAGCAACTGGACAGGTGAAATCCTTGGTTACAGTCAGGGTGTCCCACAGAGCTCTGTCTTAGGCCCTTACTTGTTTAGATTGTATCTTTCAGACCTAACATTTTCATCTGAGGCATTCTACAGTCTATATGCAGATGACCTGAAATTGAGTAAACTGATAGCATGTGTTACAGATAAGGTATGTATGCAAAATAACTTTACTAAATTGACTGTTTGGGAACAGGAGAATAATATGCTGATAAATATATAAAAAACTAAGCATATGAGATTTGGGAGACATAAAGTGAAAGGTGAATATTTAACACAGCACACAGTGACTGAAACTGTAGACTCATTTAAGGACCTGGGTATATGGGTAGATTCCGCCATGAGTTTTTCTATTCATATCAAGTGGTTGGTTAATGATAGTTATAGAACTATAGGTTGTATAAAAAGATTTATAAAGTTTAGGAAATCAAAAACGATGAAGTCATTGTTTGTTAGTTACATTAGACCCAAACTTGAGTATGGAATAACAGTATGGAAACCCTGTAAGAAAACAAGCATGAGTAAACTGGAAAGAGAACAGTGGAAATATACCAAGGGCATCCATGGATGTGAAAATTTAAGTTATTATGAAAGACTAAAATATCTGAAAATGTACAGTGTCTCTTACAGATATCTAAGAGATCTTATTCAAGTATATAGGGTATTTAGAGGCATCTACCTCTGGGAATGTTTGGGGTTATCAAAAAGTACTAGAGAATCATCAGACAATCTATGTAGAAGAATCTATAGGAATGAGAAGTGTGATAAATGGCTCTCTGACACAGTAGCTGATGCTTGGAACAGACTACCAAATTACATTAAGGCAAGTACTAGTTTAGATATTTTTAAAAACAGCCTGGACACTTATGGGAACAAGTGTTCTGGTATATTGGCAAGCTAGAAGGGCATTAATGCCTGTGTTTGAAATATTTGTATGTATGAAAGGGGCATAGGGACATTATTTCCTGGAGACTGCTGATCACTAGAATGCCTGGTAACTTCTTTGTAGATGCCAGCTTGGAATTTGTGCTTCTATTTTGCTCATGGTGAGAGAAGGAGCAGAGGCCATTTGATTCCTTACTCTCTGTGAACCCCTGCATCATCTGGGAAAAGAGTGTTTATCACCAAATAGCCTGTGGCCTGCTTCTCATCTTGGGATTGCTGCTACTGTTTTGCCTCTGGTGAGAGAAGACACAAAGGAGCATTGTATTGCAGAAGAGTGAAGCTGTGGTGAGATCAGCACCAGTAGTAGCCAGGCAGTAGCCAATTAAATGAATTTCCACAATTCTTCATTCTTGACAAAACTAATTCTTTTTTTTTCACTTAGTACTGATTGATTAGCTACTGTCTAATTTTACTTCAAAATGTCTACCTAAATACTTAATCCGGAAGCCAGCAGGGTCTACTTTAGTACTTTCCTCTCAAGTATTTGGCACTGTGCTCTGTTTATATGCAGGCACCGTGACTTGACATTTTTCCAGTAATGGTATCCTTGGAATTTCAGCAATACCTAGTTGTACACAGGGCAACTTGTTTGCTGTGACAAGCACTTCCCCAGAGTTGCAAACCAGATACCACTGACTTTAATTTATATACTCACAACAACTATCTAATTATAAAAAAGGGTTGTTGCCATGGATATGAACTTTCCTACCATCTCCATTACCAGCTTGGTGGATATGGGCATCCTGAGATAATGTAGAAATTGCTTCATGATTACTGACAAAAAGTTAATTCTCAGGCAAACTGATAAGGTATGTGAGAGATGTATTTTCACAGTGTCAGTGGAGGCAAAGCTCTCACATAAAAGCAGTCAATGTCAATCAGGTTGTCAGAAGTAGACACACTGCACTCATTACACACAGTACGAAAAAGACACCTAGATCCACATATGCTGAGGCACTTAAATGTAGCTGTCCTAAATCCCAAAGACCTCCTAAATGAAGTACATATAATAAATGCCCCGAGCAGCCCTGAATGCACTCTTTCAAAATAACACCCACATCAACACATACAGCCACATCTCATGGAGCCTCTACTTCTAAGCCCATAAGGCAAGCCACCATACAATCCAACATTCAGGTCACTGACGGCTCCATTGTGAAACACACTGGTGTCCCTCTCACCAGGCTGAGTAAGGAGAAAGTCATGGCCAGTTGCTTATCGGAGGTCAGGATCTGTCAAATTATGCATGCACTCAGGTCATTAGACCACAAGTACCAGTATGACCCTGTGACACCTCACCACTGGCCCAGTAATCAAGGAGTTTCAATCCTCACCACTGGTAACAATGGAGGACGTACACCCTGGGAGGATGACAACTACGCACACAGCAAGTGCAGTTTTCCTTAAGAGCACACAGAGACCACAGTCAGTCTGGGGCTGGTCTCTCCCTCTTTCTCCAGATCCCCAATAAGACTCCCCACTGGCACAGCTATAGAGTTGAGATCTCAGCTGAGTGGCCAAGCCAAGACCTCCAGCATCCTCTCTATCCAACCAGTTCTTTGTGTCCCTGCCCAAGTAGCTGGCACACACACACACACACACACACACACACACACACACACACACACACACACACACACGCACACACCTGGGAAAGGCTGGCACAGGTTTACTAGCTGTGCCCCCTTCTGCCCAAACTATAAGGTAGTTTTCACTGCCACCAACAACTACTTATCAGCTATTTTAAGGCCCTTAGCAAAGGGTGTCCAATCTTACTGTGTAATGTTACTATTAATCCAAATGGTAGTTTGACCAAGAGCAAGGCTTTTAGTAGTGGCCTGCACAGTTTCACCAAATAGATATGCAAGTACTCTCAGAGCTTAAATATGTCTCACAAATAGCCACAAAGATATTTTATTTATTTTATTATTTATTTACATTATAGGTTTAAATATATTTAATAATAAATAATAAAAGAACAAGACAATACTAAATATGTATTCACAGTGACTTCAGTGTTCAAAATCACAGAAAATATTTAAAACAACATTGCATGACAGTCTCAAATTAAATACAGAAAACATCTAAACTAATCTTTACTATATTCCTCACTGAATCTAAAAGAAATTACTGTACCCTAGTTAACTTACTTACAGAGCCAGGCAAGACAGATGTGGTGAGTGGGTTTTCTCAGCTGATGCTGCCAGGTCAAAGACAAAATACAAAATACACAGTCTCTCTGCCGGAGAGTTCTTAAATTAATACCTCAGATATTTCTGCTAGGATACTTGCAGCATGACATCACTTCTTGTTATCTAACTTCAGTTCCCAGGCTCAAAGACAACCATTGAGGTAGCATTTAACATCCACCTGTGAAAATACATAAAGGCTTTTCCTCAGATGTTTGCAGACCTTGGAAGTGTCCTAAAACAATAAAACACTTCTACATCTCAAGCCTTGTAATTATCTTTCTTTCAAGGCAACACAGAGAGTCCCTTGGTATAGACACCTTGTCTCCTGTTGACTGAAACTGAAAGATAACATCCTTTTGTTTATGGCCCAGCTAAAAACTAACTTAACCTCAGTCATTCTTCTGAAGTTTTGCAAGTTAATCTCCTGTGTTTCAGTCTCCCCTGTTAAAATATTTATACCTAAATTGTTACAATAGTGCATAAAAATATCTCTTCAGCACACGTCTATACAATATGACATACAGTTCTAATACATTTGTAACACAAGCATATGAATCATGTTGACATTCACAACTGACATATAATCATTTACAAAATTTCAGATAGCTGTGCTGGCAGTATCTCCCTCTGTCACACTTCTATATAAATCATAGTAATATTCACAAATAACATATAATTATTTATAAAATTCCAGTTAGCTAGGCTGACAGTATTTCCTTTTGTGGCAGACCCAGTCATAGTCCATGTGGGTGTAAATCACCTGAGACGTACCTCCCTAGACTATATAAAGAGAGACATCATGGAGTTCTCAGAATATGTCTTTTAGCCTGGTATGAGTGTAGCAATGAACAGCATTCTATCTTCTCCAAGGATGATGCCACAGTATGAACAAAAGATGACTGACTTTAATAATTGGTTTAGTTTCTGGTGTAATTCTAAGGGGGTGCAATATTTGTCAGCATAGAAGGAGATGGTCAATAAACCATGCTGCTTTGCAAGGGATGGCTGCACCTCTACCCTGTAGGCTTTCGAATATTATTTAAAACATTGTCCTCCCCCACAGTGCCTTTTTTAGGCAATGCCAAACTGAAAATACTTCTGCATAGCAAATCAAAATCAAGAAAATCTAGAAGTGTTACTGATTAGTACTAGGAGTCTAAAGAAGAAACTCCTCTCACTACAAGTGCTCCTAGGCCTGTAGAGCACTGATGTCTGTGCAGTCACTGAGACATGGTTTAAAGCCGTGCACAGCACCCTGGCAGTGGAAGGCTATAATAAAGCCTTCTACGCATTTAGACCAGCTACTATATAGACAGGGACTAAAGGTGGATGTGTGTCGATTTACATCAAAAACAAGTATACCTCAAGGCTGGTCAAACATGACAATGCTCTTGAGCTTCTCCATGTTCAAATCACAACAGGCAAAATCACATACCACTTTCTTGCAAGCTATAGGTCCACCTGTATGACCCAGGCAACCCATAACATGTATTTAAACTTACTGGAAACGCTCATCATTCAATGCAATACTATATTCATGGGTAACATTAATCACTGGAGTATTAACTGGGAGCCATATATGACACCAAACATACAGGCACAGAGATAACTTGATTTTGTAAACACAAAGTCCCTGGACCAGATTGTCAATACACTGACCAGGGATGCAAACATACTGAATCTGGTCCTCACTAATATGGGAGAGTGCACTGCACACCCCCTAGAGTAACATCCTGTTTGGTAAAGTCAAACCACAAAACTGTATCCTTTGAAATAAAAATAAAACCAGGAACCCTTGCTAACCCTGGAATGTTTAAGAACTATTCTAAGGCTCACTTACTAATATTAGCTGGTAACCTGGCAAAATTTCAGACCCCTATAAACTCTGAGAATACTGCTGTCTAAGCGGAACTGTTCTTAGAAACAAACTCAATGCAAGCATGTTAATTGCTGAATAGAGGCAGCTATACCCACCAGGAATAGGTACAGAGCAAACTTAAAAACAAGGCACCCTGGTAAATCACATCAATAGGCTGTATAACAGAAGGAAGAAAATAATGGCAAAAATTAGGAGGTGCAGCACCCATCAGGATAAAAGCACTCTCATCAAACTAAACAAACAACTCAGAGGACAGATAAAGTCTACTGAAGCCATATTAGAGGTAAATTTGGCCTCCCAGGCCAAGGACAACCACAAGACATTCTTTAGTTATTTGTGCAGTCTCAAAGGCTATACACAAATGTATGTAGAGGTCACTATTAATGGAGGCACCTATACTGAGCCAGAAGATATAGCAAACCTACTGGCAGACAAATTCATCTCTAACTTTAACCCTCTCCCCTCAGCCACCCCCCCTTAGGAAATACCAGCAAATATAACTCCCCCTACTTTGACTAGGCAACAGGTCCTCAGTGCTGTCTCTAAGGCCAAGAACACTGCTCTGATGGGCTCAGGCAATATCCCAGGCTACCTTCTAAATAGCATAAAACATAACCTTTCAGGCCATTTGGAATCACTATTTTAATGTAGCCTCCAAAAGGGTATCACACCTCATTAATGGAGAACAGCAGCCATTATCATTGCACAAAGGCAGGCCATCCACAGACAATAGAAACTACAGGCCCATAAGTCTTACTGGTCTCATATGCAAAGCCAAGGAAAGAATTATAATGGAAATGTTCAATAATAACATAGGAAACCTCTGGACATTAGACCCAACCCAGTTTGGTTTTGTCAGGGACAGGCCATCCCTACTCAACCTGGTGGACTTCTTTGAGAAGGTCACCGAAGCAATGTATGAAGGCACAACAGTTCACACTGCCTCCTTGACCTGGCCAAGGATATTAAATAAAATACTCCACTAGGACATTGTTGAGAAACTCAAAGTTAGGTATAAATCCTTAAGTCACCCAGTGGATAACTAGTTGGATCACAGACAGGAACCAGGAAGTTAGTAGTGAGGAGTCCATCTCTACAAAGAAGC
Source organism: Protopterus annectens (assembly GCF_019279795.1). Lineage (NCBI taxonomy): Eukaryota > Metazoa > Chordata > Ceratodontiformes > Protopteridae > Protopterus > Protopterus annectens. Next base: position 477,648,198 of record NC_056727.1, read on the forward strand.
CAGTAACAACTGAAGTCCTTCAGGGAATGGTTCTGGAGCCAGTTCCTTTTGGCATCTACATGTCTGAAGTCAAGGCCAGTGTCAAGGGCCTCTAGCTAATCCAGTATGCAGATGATTGCAAGTTAGGAGCAGTCATAGAATCCCTCACCAATAGTAAGGTTCTCTGGGAAGGTCTGACACAGACAAATAACTGTATCAGAGCCATGAACTAAAACTAAATGCCAAGAAATGCACAATAGTAACTTTTGGGAAGTCCCAACTAAATGCCAAGAAATGCACAATAGTAACTTTTGGGAAGTCACCCACCCCTGGTAACTATCATATTGACAATGTCCACCTAAGAGTCGACCCAGTAGTCAGGGACTTGTGGACACACGTAGACAATAATCTAGCCCTTGACCGTCAAGTGTGTACAGTAGTGAGGAAATCAATATATGTTGTGCAACATATAAACAAAGGTATGGCATCTAGATCCAAGGAGGTCATTATTTCTCTGTATTTTGCATTCATCAGACCTATCATTGAGTACAATGCTCACTTTGATATGCACCTAACCAGGCACATCCAACAGCTGGAACGTCCAAAGAGGTTCCTCACTAAAAGAATACAGGGAGCAAGTAACATGTCTTATGCAGATTGCTTCAAAGCCTATCCCTGTGTTCTGTCTCCTACAGGCTTTTTAAGGGAGATCTATGCTTGGCATGCAAGGCATTGTTGGACCTCACCCTGATGGACCTTCTGCATATCCTCAAAACAAACAATACCAGAATTACCCATTCTAATGACTTAAACCTTGCATGTGATGTAAATAGGACCTACTAGACATACAGGTATGTATCCCAGAGAGTACCTCTACTCTGGAACAGGTTTCCCATACATGTGAAGCAGAGTTCCTCCTAACCCAACTCAAGTGTAACTTGAACAACTGGATGGTGAACAGGAAATTCATCTCTGGTTTGGCAACTATGTCTGTTAACGTCATAGGCAGCCTGTAAATGTTTCATCTCCCAAGCCCCTGTGTGCACTTATCATGGGTACTAAAACTTGTTAGATATTTGGGATGCATGGCTGGGCTTAAATAGGCCCCAGTGGTTGTTAACCTAGTATACACATATGAACCTTTTTTAACATTTAGACCTTTGCCCAACAGTGGCCACGTTTTTGGAGCTTACTGCATAGCTGGCTGAAAGAAACTATGACACTTTTTTTCTTAAAGCATGTTTATTTGAACCTTTTTTCTGTACTGCTTGTCTTATTGATGTAACTATGTACTTACTCTCTGAAGTGATTGTGCTGCTTGTTTTTATTGATGTTAGTATGTATTTACTCTCTGATGTTGTTAATCCTGTACTTCATAATTATGTAATTCAGTTTTATGTAATGCTGTATCTGAGTTTTTGTTATTTTACATGTTTGTACTAATTGTGGAGCTTTTCTCCCCAGGCTTGTGCTGAAAAAGGGCTTTGGCTTACTCAGACTAACCCTGTCAACAAATGTCAAATAAGTAATAAATAATAATAAACTTGCTTTTGATTAATTGTGCATTCTTAATCTATTCAATCAGTGTTTCCCTGGATTATAGTGTCTTGTGCATTTTGTATCATTTACTTGACTATTTTGGTCATCGTTGTATGTTTTGTCTTTATTATTTGTACTTTTTTATGTGCAGTTGTTAGACATGAGCATTTTATTAAACAAGAAGCTAAAGTACAAAATTGATTACTGACCTTTGGCGCAAGCCTGGTGCTATGGTCTCAAGTGCACTTATAAGCATCTTTGTGTTCAAGCATGGTGTTTATTATGGACAATTGATGACAACCTCAGAGGTTTAACAACAATTTATCACTTAGATTTAGCTCAGGTAAGCTGTTCTACACAGACATGGGAGCAGCTCCCTGCTGTGTGTGAAACAGTTCAATTGAAAATCAGCATCTCCAGATTAGAAGTCATGGTTCTCTCTCATAAAAGACTGGATTTCTTCCATAACAGGAAAAACAGCTTCATCCCATTGAGTTATATATATTGGAAAAATGTATTCTCAATGCCAAGTGTAATACCTTCTTCTTGTTCTTGGCAGTCAGAAATGCATTATCTGAGTATAAGATTCATAGGAGATTGCAGTGGTGTCACATTCTCCACTGACTACTACACTTATGCAAATGTAGTTGCAGTCATTTTTTGGAAATGGTATAGACAGCAAGGGTCTGGCATAGTTTACATGCAGTTATGTGCTACTGATTCACTTAACTGGACCCACTAGAAATGTTTTGGGATGACACTGATTGGCAAAGCTAAATAGACATACTACTGTCAGGTACAGTGTCACTGTTGTTCCAGGAACAAAATGCTGTTTGTACAACAACGTTTCTAGTACAAGAATCACCTTGGAAATTCTCAGTTTTCATCAGATTTACCACTGCTACTGCTGTTAGCAAGAAACTGTTCCCAATTTACCAAATTTATAAGATGTTATTTATTTAATATTTGGTTTTGAATTTTTCTTTTTTGTACAGTGTTTGAAACATAGACACAGCATTTCTGCTATAGTGTCATTTTAATATGCCTTTTTATTGATGTAAGATAAATAGCTAGTTGATTTTGGAGTGCCTTTTTTGAACGTCAGTTTTCCAGTCTTCCACCTATTTGTGTAAGTATGGGAATTTATAACCTTTCTGTGACATTAGCAACATATGGCGGCAGAAGTGAAACCAAGATTCTTTTATTCCACAACATGTAATCCATGTAATTCAGAGAAAAGCGCTCATTCTTGTGGAATAAAAGTCTCTTGGTTTTACTTCTGCCTCCTACTTTTGGATTCTTGGTTTGATTACTTTCATACCTCTCAACCGTACTGAATTTCTATGTATTTACCGGTTTTGAGAGCAAAATAATGGGATGCCACAAATTTCTGAATGGCCCCTTTAATTCCCGATTTTTTTTTTTAATTTCAATTTTAATTTATGGCTGACATCATCATGCATCGCCAGTGATGATAACAGCTTCATTCGTGAAGCATTGCCTGACTGCCTGTGCCTGTTAGATTTGGAGACTGGGGTGGAAGTTTCAAACTGTGCATGTTGGTGACGTTAGGATTGAGGAAGAATTTATCTAGGAAGGTCAGGAGTAATGGTTGAGTGTTAGTCAGACAGTCCCAACTCCCGATTGTTTACAGTTGTTGGTCAAGCTTATAGTGGAAAGTATAGAAATCCAGAAAAATGTGGATCCGGATACCATTATCTACAGAAAATGAGAAATATGGGCTTGGTAAGTGCCGCTATGTTCTAATCTTAGCCTCTCCTGCTGAAACAGGGAGTTTCACACATAAAACTGATTTTCTTTTGACTCCCTGAGTCCCTTACAATTTATATTTACAGGCACTTTACTCTGAAGAAGTCCCGTTCAGCACAGCTTGGGGAAAAAGTGCTTAGTGTGTCTTTTATCTTGTCTTTGTTTATTGAAAAAGGATGTGGTGTGATTCCACTTTATCCACCTACTCTACATGGATTGCTATCCTTTCTACTACCTTGTTGGATTACATCTTCGATTGAACATTTGGATATTTGTGAGAATGTGAATGGATTTGTAATATTACATTTATTTATTATAAAACAGCATCAATATAATATTTGAACATTTCCTGAACCCGCATTAGTCAAATGTTTGCGAAGTCACGGGAAAGCATTTTTTCCATGAAAAACATAACCATTAAACTTTGTGTTTTTCCTCATGTACTCAGGCTTAATATAACCCAATTTGCAAACTGTGTCTTTCGTAATTCCTTCGTTGAAACTGTGCTGCTAGTAATCCTTTCCTATAAATATTAATAAATATGTGCAGCATTCCAATAAATAGGACGCAGCCCACAAAACAGCTGCGGAATGTTAGAACCACCAAACTCGCCCCACTCAAGCTGAACAATTTGGTCCATGTGGAATAAACACCATTGTAGTAGTTATATAGTCCTTTCTTTGCTTCCAGGTATCCAGTCTGTTAATGAGATGTTTTCCAACCAGCTTACTAACATAGATTTTCTCAGGTTGGTGAAGAACTTACCATATAATGGCTCACTCTAGCAGATTGCAGTAGCCCAGTTTATGTAGGTTTGGTGATCTTTTACTGTTTTGTGCTTTCTTTGGCTGCAGCTATTTCCCTATTTCCTTCTGCATAACAGCACTGTCTACATATTTTGCTAAATCTATTGGCAAATGCAGTACTCTTTCCATTTCTCTCTCTCTCTGTCAAGTCCTGCTTGACTGAGCACATCCTTGTCCACTGCCTTGTAGGGGACCATACATCTCAGTCTCTCAGAGCAAGAAATCTGGACAAAGCCAAAACTAATGGTGGGACAAAGGCCCACAAATAGGGACAGATTTTAAATATTGCACCAAGTCCTGTAAACTCAGACAGTTGCTAGAATAACAGGCTTTTCATTATTATGTATTTTCTGAGATATATGAAGTTTGAAATTCAAATGTCTGCCATGCTTATGTATCCAAATTTTATGTTAATCAGTGTCTCGATTTTTGGCTTGTTGTACCTACTTTTCATGGGCCTTTGCCCAGATTTTTGATGTTTCCAGGTTGAGAGGTATGATTACTTTATCTTTTATAACATTAGCAATATAAAATATTGCTGAAACACTTAAGTTTACAGTACTAAAATTATTTGTGGACTCCAGCAAGATGTACAAAATAATTGTATTACTGGAATTAAAAGACACAAAACTGCCCCCAAAGCTTTAGAACTCACTTGTCCTGCACAAAACAGATCCAGAATTAAAAGCAATAACACCAGGACTTGGAGACGGCTGTAGAATCTAGTATAAAAATCTTTATTCGATACAAGTGCTTTCGTGGGTAACCCCGCTTCTTCAGATGTCTAATACATTTTAAAAACAGCTCTTAGTTTAAATATATACCCTCTTGGGACACATGATTAAAACCAACCAATACATTGTTCTAGTATGAACAAACACTTTCAGTTTAAAGCAACATTCTACAAGGTACATACCATTGACTGGGCTAGAAGTCTGAAATATATGTATGCACTTCTGAAGCCTATTTACAAAATATCTAAATTGTAATTCAAAATTCCATAACATTCCAGTTTACAATCGCAAGCACAGATTATACCTGCACATTTTACATTTTCCTCTTGTGTTCACCAAAACACATACAAACTTGTAACAAGGTCAGTTGTTTATCATACAAAGAATTCCACAGCACATCGTACCTAAAAAGCTGCCTAGATTTTAACTTAGGATGCAGGGGTATGTATTAATTTAATCAATGACCTCTATCAGCCCTTAGTCTCACTATCCACTTAGCTTCAAGCTCTTCAGTGATGTTCCGTGGTCCCCCCTTTTATACTCTCATATGTTCTCCCTATAACTAAAAATTTATACTCTCATATGTTCTCCCTATAACTAAAAATTTAAAGACATGTTCCATATCATTATTAATAGTGTGTCTGGCCAGGGCATTCACTTTGTTCTTTTTATGTATAGCATAAATGTGTTCACATATTCTTTCCTTCAGAGACCTGTCTTTCTTCCCTAGTGTGCCATAGTTTCTATGTAGGGAAGAAGAGCTTGAAGCTCACTTTTGTCTTTCCTTCCAGGAAGAAATAAGTTGCATCCAGTTTATAGCTGATAGAATAGCTCTCAGTTAACAGGGAATCTATTTGTTTGAGAGGATCCATAAATCACATCTAAGAAGAATAAAGTGCAAAGAAGGAGTACTAAATGTAATGGCTTTGCCAGGAATGTGAGCTCAGACCATGTAGTGTAGAGTTCTGGCATCCACAGAGAATATACCAACATGCCCTGTACTAGATTATCTGTGGAGCTCAGTAGGTTCAGATGTGCTGTAGTACAAAGAAGCTGTAAATCTCATGGAATATCGCCATACCATCAGCTGAAATTTCATCTGATTTCAGTGAATTTGTATGAAGAAATGTCATTTTATAAATGTGTTTTATACTGTTTAGGTTACATTTGAAAGTTTTGCTCTTGTGACTATATTAAGTATTTAGCAGTTATTGTGTTTGCTTATCTGAATGTTGGTTACATTTTGCTGTTTGTTTGGAATGGCATACAGTGCAGCAGACAAAAAGTGGAAGGAACTTTTTGATGTAGGTGGTTTTTGGTCATTGGTGATTTGGAGGAACAGGGGCTGCCCCTCTGCTAAACACATTTTTTAGATGGTTTTCTTTTCATTTTTTCCATCTTAGTGTACTTTCTTATCAACCCATATTATTTTTGTGCTGTATTTTTTATGGCCATGCTCATATGTGTGGATTATTTCTCCAGTTTCCTGAAATATATTCCAGCTCTGTGGAACTGATAGATAGAGCCCCAAGTACAATACAGATGACCCATTTTTAATTAGTGGCTGTGGTGCTAATAGCAGCAGGAGACAATACAGAAATGCATGCTTTCTTTGCTGGCATGTCTACACTAGGGAGGGATTTGATGGTTCCCAGCTGTTGGCTGTGCCACTCCAAGGGTAGGTGGAAATCATTCCTCATCACCTAGACCACAGTTGTGGGCCAGGTTCGCAGCAGTACTTGCAGTGTTTGTATGTGGGAATATGTGTTTCTACTTGGATAGTATTTGTAGCTGAAGCAATAATGCAGATGTGTGTGCCACCATCAGGGAATGGAGTTAAGGACATGAAGAAAAATACCATCATGGGTGCTTTGTTGATGGCTGTGTCATGAAGCAGTTTGAGTTGGGAGGGGAATGATTGGATTCTGGTGGCTGTCACTCTAGAAAGGAAAAAATGAGTATCAGAGTTCTCTTCCCAGTGAGAAACAAATGGGTGGCCGTGTCAGCGATTTGATGGTTGGTAGATACAGGGGTAGAAAAAGTATGTGGAAAAAATCCCTGGAATAATTAGATTGACAGACACAATAGCTGCACGTTGATTATTGCATTAAAGTCTATACTCTCGAGAGGTGAGATACTTGATATTGTTGTATCTGACACTGATTCACAATATAAAATCAGTAATCCTGAACAGTCGTGTACAAGTGCAAATTCTGACACAAAGTGTCAAATCTAGTCTCTGCAATCCTTTGGACAACTGGGGCAGCTATCCAGTCAATTAAAAATCTTCATGAGAAACAGCTGTAGCAAAAGTATGTCTGATTGAAACCCATCAGAAGTAAACACAATAGCTCTCTTCAGTTGCACAAAACCACCATGTCAACTACACAGATAACCTAAAACTTGAGCTCAAACATTAACCAAACCATAGAAATCCTATAAAATTGCAAAGTTTGGAAGTAAACACATTAAAAGAATACATTAGTATCTTGCACTACAGTCTCTTATATGGATGGGGATACCTAATCTGCTATATTTCAGTAACCTTAAGAATTCCCACGACATCATCAGTACTCAGGACAGATCCCTGCTATCAGTCAGTTTTTAAGATGGTACACATCCCATAGAGCTCACTGAACCAATACCCAGTGTTTACACAGAAATCTAAGTTATAATGGTCACTCTATATTCTATATCTGTTTCTAAACTTTAAAACTCTGTCCCAAAAGATATCAGAAATATCTTCACTTAGCTACAATTTAAAATCTTATTGGAAACATATCTTTCAACAAAATGGTCCTGCATTTGCAACAACCCCATTGCTAATCCCACTTCTTATTCAAGATCCCATTCCGTCTACAATTTAAAATATCAGTGACAACACACCTAACAGCAAAATAGTCCTGCCCTCGTACCAACCACCTTATTACGAGAAAGGCTCACCCAGACTCTGCTACACATTGCTGTGAAGCAAAGGTTGGTTTGCTTTTTATTTGTTGTATTTTGTATTACTTTATTGCCTTTTTATATTGTTAATACTATGATTTGTTTTCTTTACCTTGTGTTTTACTTGTATTCTGCTTTTAACTGCATATTAAAATTTCAAAAGAGACCACACCTCTGTCTCTTGTGAGTCAGGCAGAAATTAGAACTGATCAGGTTAGGACTCATACATAAGATAGAAGAGGTCACTTAAGGTTAATCATTTGTGAACTGAGGGGTTGGAGCTAGGAACTATACCTTCTATTTAAAGGGTAAAATAAAACATTTCAGAGCTTTACTAGAAAAGATCACCAGACTCTGCTACACTTTGCTGTAAAGGAAAGGTTAGTTTGCTTTTTGTTTGTTGTATTTTGTATTACTTTATTGCCTTTTTATATTTTGAATGCTGTGATTTGTTTTCTTTACCTTGTGTTTCACTTGTATTCTGTTTTTAACTGCATATTAAAACTTCAAAAGAGACCACAGCTCTCTGTCTCTTGTAAGTCAGGCAGATGTTTTCCCCACCCTCCCACACAGCTACTGTTGTGGTCTTAAATACCACTCTCTTTCTAGTTGCCTGCCTCTTATGTTAATTTGACCATATATCTCATTTCCTCTCTGCTTTCACTGGCTTGTGTGAGTAAGCACAGAATTATCATTTTGTGAAATCACTCCCCTTCAACTATTTACATTTATTGGCCATCCTACTGTATTCCATAGTACCAGAATACAAAATTGACCATCCCCTTTCAAACTATCTTGCTGTTTTAAAAATAGTGACTCTCCACTAAAACTTTATAGACAGGTAAAACTTAAGTTACCTACTTTCACATCTATCTTCTCTAGTGCACACTGCAACATTTAGGATAAACCATTTTTTATCTTACCTTTAAGCATCCCTGTGACTGGCACTTGCTCTAATACCTTCTGGAAAGCACTAGGAAGCCTTAAACTGATAAAAGCACTCAACTGTCCTTGTTAATAAGGAGAAATTAATCATAGGCACTAAACAGCCTATAATTGCAAAGTACCTTGCTAAGGTAAGGGAAAACAGTTCCTGTACTTTACAGAAAAAGCACTAAACCAGGCATGTCCAAGGGTCAGCTTCTGGAGATTTATTCTGTCCACCTGGTGAATCTGGGCATACTGGGGCAATGCAGCAATTGCCTCATGTACACAGACAACCCTCTCCTCCTACCACCCAAAACTACAACCTGTGAGAGATGCACTTACATAGCCAAACTGGAAGCAAAGCTGTCTCCACCCAAGAGTGTGCTAGACAGTCAAGAGGAGAAGGTTAACACCTGCACTACACCTCAAGCAACACATAGCCCTTCTAAACCCACACCACCAACACCCACACATAGCAACACTAAATCCACATATGTGGAGGCCCTTAACTGTAACCTGCCCAAGCAAAAAGGACCTCTGAAGCTGAAATGCAAGCAAACACCAATCACAACCAAAGTGTCACATAGCTCACAACACCAGTATGCCACCCAACAACAGCCCCTAAGGCAAGACAACGTACCTAACACTTTAATCATAGGTGACTCTATAGTCAGACACACGGATGTCCCTCTCACTAGGCTGAACACAGAGAAAATTACAGTCAGCTGCCTGTCGGGTGCCAGGATCCACAAAAAAACTCATGCACTCAAGTCGCTCCACAAAAAGTACAAATATGACTCTGTCATTGTCCATGTTGGAGTGAATGACTTGAGATGTACCTCCCTGGACTACATGAAAAGAGACATAGAAGAGCTCTCGGATCATGTGGCCCAGGCAGGTATCACCCTAGCCCTGAGTAGCAGCCTGCCTTCACCCAGAATGATACCACAATATAAGAACAAAATGATTGACTTCAACAATTGGCTAAGCTTCTGGTGTCATTCAAAGGGGATGCAGTATCTGTCTGCTTGGGACGACATGATCAACAGACCACGATGCTTTGCCAGAGATGGTCTGCATCTGTCGCCCCTTGGACTCAAGTTACTGGATAAAGCTCTTGCCACCCCCATAGTGCCTTTTTTAGGCAAAGTTCAAAGTACAAAACCACCACCATAACAGGTACAAGCATGCAAAATCTGAAGGTAATTCTACTCAATGCTAGAAGTCTAAACCTAAAAATGCACTCTCTTGAGGCACTCCTAAAAATGGAAAACATCATTATCTGTGCAGTAACTGAGACCTGGTTCAAGGCTCCAGAGAGCACCCCTGCAGTACCAGGCTATAACTCTTACCACACGTTTCGGCCACTAAACCAGGACCGAAACACTAAAGGTGGAGGAGTGTCCATATTCACCAAGGATATTCACACCACCTGGTTAGTTGCCCAACACAATGCATCTGAAATTCTCCAGGTGCAACTAACACTAGGTAAGACTGCAATCCAAACTGTAGCTTGCTACAGATCCCCCACCATGCCCCAAGATTCTCACTACATCTTTCTAAACATACTGGAAAATATTAAGATACAACCAAACACCCTAGTAATGGGTGATTTCAACTACCCTGCCATTAACTGGGAAAACTACTCGTGTACCAACACCTTTGCTTAACGGGTCTTGGAATTCATAAATTACAACGCCCTGGATCAACTAATCCATAGTCCCACCAGGGACTCAAATATCCTAGACCTGGTCATTACCAGCATGGGAAATTGATGCTCCACACCTACAGTCATCACCTCATTGGTCAGGTCTGACCATAAGCTAATCACCCTTAACATCCACATCCCACCCTCCAGTAAGGAAACCTCCATAAAAAACTTCTCCAAAGTCAACTTCATGCTGCTCAAGTCAGAAGTGACAAACCTCATGACACCCATGCAGGCGGGAACTGAAAGTTTGACTACTGAATCCTACACTAAGGCACTGCACGAGCATATCCACTCATGCATGAATCATGCCATGCCAAATAGAACCAAGATGCTCTCCTCCAAAAAAAGGAAGACAATCTGGTGACCCCAGCCATAAACAAACTTTAAAACAAAAGGAAGAAACTGTTGCAGAAATGTTGCAGAAAAGAGGAATATCCCAGGATGCAAAAAACTCCCTTACCAGCCTCAGTAAGAAGCTGAGATCCCTGATAAAATCCTCCAAAGCTAGTTACGAAAATAAAATTGCCAAAGATACCAAAGACAACCACAAGGCATTCTATGACTATGTCAAGAATCTAAATGGTAATGCTCAGATCTGCTTTGAGCTACAACAGAATGGCATTAAATATACTGATCCCAAGGATATTGCCAATATCCTGGCAGATCGATTTAGTGCCAACTTCAATCCCCTCTCACCCCCTAAATGGCCCATCTCAGTACTGGAAGATTACCAAATTCCAGTAATAACGGCCACACAGGTAAAAAAAATGCACTCTCCAAAGCTAAGAATACAGAACCCATAGGACCAGATGACATCCTTGGCTGTGTACTACATGAACTACAAAATGAACTGGCACCTCACCTAAGTGTCATGTTTAATCATAGCCTCACCTCAAGCTTCGTGCCCACTGAGTGGCACACAGCTACAGTCATCCCACTCCACAAGGGGGGATCCATCTTGGATCCCGGCAACTACTGCCCCATCAGTCTGATGAGCCTAATCTGCAAGGTCATGGAATGTATTATTATGGAACTGATAAACAAAGACATTGGTAACCTTCAAATACTGGACCCCACCCAGTTTGGGTTTGTGAAGGACCGATCTTGTCTCCTGAACCTGATTGACTTCTTCAAATCAGTCTCCAGAGCCATGGACGAGGATGAGGTGGTCCACACAGCCTATCTGGACCTCACCAAGGCCTTTGACACTGTCCCCCCACTCTGGAATCACAGATAAACTTACTAAGCTGGGCATTAATCCCTACATCACTTGATGGGTTGCCAACTGGCTTACTGACAGAACCCACACTGTAAAAGTAGCTGACTCCAAATCCACCTCCAGACAAGTGACAAGTGGAGTACCTTAGGGTTCAGTCCTGGGACCACTCTTGTTTGGCATCTACTTCTCTGAAGTACAGGCCAACACTAAGAGACTCTGGCTAACAAAGTTCGCAGATGACTGCAAACTGGGAGCCATTATTGAATCCCCAATTTATGAGGATACTCTACAAAAGGGCCTTACAAAAAACAGATGCTTGGTGACAGAGCCATGGGCTCAAGCTCAATGCCAAGAAATGTATAGTTATCCTCTTTGGGAAAAAACATGTACCCGTGAATTACCACATAGGTGGCAGTACACTAAACACTGAAAGTGTGATAAGAGACTTAGGGACACAGGTGGACAGTGGTTTCACATTTGATAATCACATCACCACAATAGTCCGGAAATCCTTCTATGTGGCACACCTCATCACTAAGGGCTTTTCATCCAGAAAAAAGGAGGTCATTGTCCCACTGTACTCATCCCTCATTAGACCCATTATAGAATACAATGCCCCATTTGGTATGTACTTCTCAAGACATTTGCAACAACTGGAAAGGCTGCAGAAATACCTCACTAAAAGAATCACAAGCCTAAAGCAGATGCCCTATGCTGACCGCCTTAAAAAAACTACAGCTATACTCTGTCGCATATCATCTACTCAGAGGTGATTTCTGCTTAATATACAAGGCTGTGTCAAACCCAGAGCTGCTGGACATGCTACATTTAAAGAAATCCCAATCCCTCAGAGCCACATGGTCCAGAGATCTAAACCTTGTCATCACAATAAACAAGCCATGCTGGAGGTTCCTGATCCAGAGACTCCCCAGACTCCGAAATAGACTGCCCATACATGGCCTCTTTGGCCCTCTTCAAAAGGAAAGTTGACGATTGGATAGGAGAAAGGAAATTCACCCCGGGAATCACGTCAGTCGCCCTGCTAGACAGAGGTCCAGGGAAGTAATTAGTGTGGGAAGAAATAGCCAGGGAATTGTTATGGTTAGGCTTGTATAGATCCTAGGGCCTATAGCCTAGTACCAACCTAGGAACGTTCCCTCCTTATACAGTCAGACCAACCTGGTATCATAAAAAATTTACACTTTTCCCTTGGTTACAAGTCTCAACTGAATTTTAACTGTTGGGATAAAATATGCATATGCCTTATTTGATGTCTGTATATTAAAAGCAAAATGTGACTATATAAATATACTGTAAAATAATACTGATATTTTATAGATGTTAGTGAGCTTATATGGTTTATATAGTATACCATGCATGTAGCATGGTGATCACCTGTGAAATAGTATATATCAGTCTCAGTATTTATTGTATTATTGTAGTGTTAACTCGTGCTAACTTTCTCTACAAATGTAGATAATGTGAAGTTTTCTCCCAATGCCTCAGCTGAAAAGGAGTTTGGGTAGTCAGACTTTCCTGATAAACAAAGTAAACAAACAAAATTGCATATTTTGCATTATAATGTAATACATTATACAAAGCATGCCCCTTTTCCTCTCATTTGTGGGAATTTGCCCTTTACACTTCCCATTGTTACGTTTTCTCTCCTTGGTTTCTGCAACTTGGAGAAAAAAATGAATAAATAAATGAATACATACTTGCACACATACATGCATGTGTACCTAATGTTACTCTTTTTCTGGAATGCTGTAATTTTGGAATCCATAAAAACATACAGTCTTTACCCATAAGTATTGCTATAGCATGCAGCACATAAAAAAAAGTTTGAGGAAATGTACTGAACTGACATGCTCAAACAAAGCAAAACAAGCAAAGAGTTGTAAAGCAACTTAAATCTGAAGTAAAATCTATGAAGACTGTCATCTCACAGTTATGGGTTGTAGAAATATTCCATTTCAGGGAAGCAATCTCTCACCATCTTAGTTGTTAATAGGTAGAAGATCGAAAATCAAATGGTCTCCTTCAACTACAGTACTGATGCCTGAAGATTAACAGAAGTAAAGGAAAAATTAAAAAAAAAAAAACAACCAGACAGAATTACAAAAAGAAACAGTGGAAAGCTACTATGTTTACAAATTGGAGATAAACTATACAAACAAAAGCCAAGGGAAAGTCCACAACCTGAACATGAAATATGAACAATCGCAATGAGAGACTCCTGAAGTAATTTATCCAGATATGACGTGCCATTGAAGAAAATAAACCATTTCGCTATATGGAGTGTTTGAGAGGTAAAAATGATAAGGACTGAAAAGCTGCATTTAATTAAAATGTTCTTGAATGTGTTCATTTTATTTTGATGTAAAAAAAGCCCAAGATACAAGTAGGGTAGAGATGGGGTTAACCTTAAGATGAACATAATACATGCTGCACACAGAATATATGTCATAACTAAAAAGGGAAGATATGATATGGGGCATATCTGTTTGAATGTTAATGATCTGGCTACAGGAAGATATATGTCATGTGGTGCACTTTCTTTCTGCATCTTGACAAACCCACAGCCATCAGATGCCATGCATGCAGACTGTACGTGTCATTGATTGCTAGACTGCCATTTCACTCAGGATTTGTTCTTTGCCTTATTTCTCATTTGTATAGACTCCACCTTCCTCATGGCTCTAAATAGGATGAGGGGCATATTGGAGAATGAGCATATGAACTCCATACCAATGCCATGATTAACCCCCAGCATGTTACAGGATCATTATAAATATCTTCTTCCTTCTCTTGGAATAGTAGCAAAAATGTGGTGGTAAGAAGGAAGTAAAACAAGACAAGCTTGAGATGTATGATGAACGTAGGCAGTCTAGATAATGAAAAATGTTGGGGTGACATGAAAAGAAGTGCCGTCTGACTACCTCAACATTTGTTTTTCTGTACTGCATCTTGACAGACCACTTGCTTATCTGCCTCCATGTTTTATCACTCTTCTAATCCTTGCTTCTGTCCATTTTCCCATGACACAATGCAGCTTTGCAAAGTCTGTGAACCACAACTTGTTATGTAAAGAAATTCAGTTTAGAGAGATCTGCTTAAGTAAGAATATATGGCAAGCAGCAATGCACTTAATCCTTCATGTCATCATCAAAATGGATCATATTAACTGGTTGCTTAATTGCTAGCACTGTCCCATACCATGAAAATCAGTGAATACCATGAAAATCAGTGAATATTCCTGTTCAAAAGCTGTAACTCCTTCTCCTGCTTAAATTGCTTTTCTAGTGCTAATAGTTTACTGAGATCCTTGACCTGTACAGTATCTTGCATTTGTGGTCATTCTGTTGATATGCTGGTGGTAACTGTCATACTGTTCTGCTTCAAATCTTGCTTTACCCCAGCTGGATTATTTCTGTCCTTGCAGGATCTGTATCTTGTTCTTTTTCTGTTTCTGTCCTTGCCGGATCTGCATCTTGGCCTTTTTCTGTTTCTGTCCTTGCAGGATCTGTATCTTGGCCTTTTTCTGTTTCTGTCCTTGCCGGATCTGTATCTTGTTCTTTTTCTGTTTCTGTCCTTACAGGATCTGTATCTTGGCCTTTTTCTGTTTCTGTCCTTGCCGGATCTGTATCTTGTTCTTTTTCTGTTTCTGTCCTTGCAGGATCTGTATCTTGGCCTTTTTCTGTTTCTGTCCTTGCTGGATCTGTATCTTGTTCTTTTTCTGTTTCTGTCCTTACAGGATCTGTATCTTGGCCTTTTTCTGTTTCTGTCCTTGCCGGATCTGTATCTTGTTCTTTTTCTGTTTCTGTCCTTGCCGGATCTGTATCTTGTTCTTTTTCTGTTTCTGTCCTTGCAGGATCTGTATCTTGTTCTTTTTCTGTTTCTGTCCTTGCCGGATCTGTATCTTGGCCTTTTTCTGTTTCTGTCCTTGCAGGATCTGTATCTTGGCCTTTATCTGTTTCTGTCCTTGCAGGATCTGTATCTTGTTCTTTTTCTTTTTCTGTCCTTGCCGGATCTGTATCTTGTTCTTTTTCTGTTTCTGTCCTTGCAGGATCTGTATCTTGGCCTTTTTCTGTTTCTGTCCTTGCAGGATCTGTATCTTGGCCTTTTTCTTTTTCTGTCCTTGCCGGATCTGTATCTTGTTCTTTTTCTGTTTCTGTCCTTGCAGGATCTGTATCTTGGCCTTTTTCTGTTTCTGTCCTTGCAGGATCTGTATCTTGTTCTTTTTCTGTTTCTGTCCTTGCAGGATCTGTATCTTGTTCTTTTTCTGTTTCTGTCCTTGCAGGATCTGTATCTTGTTCTTTTTCTGTTTCTGTCCTTGCAGGATCTGTATCTTGTTCTTTTCTGTTTCTGTCCTTGCAGGATCTGTATCTTGTTCTTTTTCTGTTTCTGTCCTTGCAGGATCTGTATCTTGTTCTTTTTCTGTTTCTGTCCTTGCAGGATCTGTATCTTGGCCTTTTTCTGTTTCTGTCCTTGCCGGATCTGTATCTTGGCCTTTTTCTGTTTCTGTCCTTACAGGATCTGTATCTTGTTCTTTTTCTGTTTCTGTCCTTACAGGATCTGTATCTTGGCCTTTTTCTGTTTCTGTCCTTGCAGGGTCTGTATCTTGGCCTTTTTCTGTTTCTGTCCTTGCAGGATCTGTATCTTGTTCTTTTTCTGTTTCTGTCCTTGCCAGATCTGTATCTTGTTCTTTTTCTGTTTCTGTCCTTGCAGGATCTGTATCTTGTTCTTTTTCTGTTTCTGTCCTTGCAGGATCTGTATCTTGGCCTTTTTCTGTTTCTGTCCTTGCAGGATCTGTATCTTGGCCTTTTTCTGTTTCTGTCCTTGCCGGATCTGTATCTTGTTCTTTTTCTGTTTCTGTCCTTGCAGGATCTGTATATTGGCCTTTTTCTGTTTCTGTCCTTGCCGGATCTGTATCTTGTTCTTTTTCTGTTTCTGTCCTTACAGGATCTGTATCTTGGCCTTTTTCTGTTTCTGTCCTTGCCGGATCTGTATCTTGTTCTTTTTCTGTTTCTGTCCTTGCCGGATCTGTATCTTGTTCTTTTTCTGTTTCTGTCCTTACAGGATCTGTATCTTGGCCTTTTTCTGTTTCTGTCCTTGCCGGATCTGTATCTTGTTCTTTTTCTGTTTCTGTCCTTACAGGATCTGTATCTTGGCCTTTTTCTGTTTCTGTCCTTGCCGGATCTGTATCTTGTTCTTTTTCTGTTTCTGTCCTTGCAGGATCTGTATCTTGTTCTTTTTCTGTTTCTGTCCTTACAGGATCTGTATCTTGGCCTTTTTCTGTTTCTGTCCTTGCCGGATCTGTATCTTGTTCTTTTTCTGTTTCTGTCCTTACAGGATCTGTATCTTGGCCTTTTTCTGTTTCTGTCCTTGCAGGATCTGTATCTTGTTCTTTTTCTGTTTCTGTCCTTGCAGGATCTGTATCTTGTTCTTTTTCTGTTTCTGTCCTTGCAGGATCTGTATCTTGGCCGTTTTCTTTTTCTGTCCTTGCCGGATCTGTATCTTGTTCTTTTTCTGTTTCTGTCCTTGCAGGATCTCTATCTTGGCCTTTTTCTGTTTCTGTCCTTGCAGGATCTGTATCTTGTTCTTTTTCTGTTTCTGTCCTTGCAGGATCTGTATCTTGTTCTTTTTCTGTTTCTGTCCTTGCAGGATCTGTATCTTGTTCTTTTTCTGTTTCTGTCCTTGCAGGATCTGTATCTTGTTCTTTTTCTGTTTCTGTCCTTGCAGGATCTGTATCTTGTTCTTTTTCTGTTTCTGTCCTTGCAGGATCTGTATCTTGGCCTTTTTCTGTTTCTGTCCTTGCCGGATCTGTATCTTGGCCTTTTTCTGTTTCTGTCCTTACAGGATCTGTATCTTGGCCTTTTTCTGTTTCTGTCCTTGCAGGATCTGTATCTTGGCCTTTTTCTGTTTCTGTCCTTGCAGGATCTGTATCTTGTTCTTTTTCTGTTTCTGTCCTTGCCGGATCTGTATCTTGTTCTTTTTCTGTTTCTGTCCTTGCAGGATCTGTATCTTGTTCTTTTTCTTTTTCTGTCCTTGCCGGATCTGTATCTTGTTCTTTTTCTGTTTCTGTCCTTACAGGATCTGTATCTTGTTCTTTTTCTGTTTCTGTCCTTGCAGGATCTGTATCTTGTTCTTTTTCTGTTTCTGTCCTTGCAGGATCTGTATCTTGTTCTTTTTCTGTTTCTGTCCTTGCAGGATCTGTATCTTGGCCTTTTTCTGTTTCTGTCCTTGCCGGATCTGTATCTTGGCCTTTTTCTGTTTCTGTCCTTACAGGATCTGTATCTTGTTCTTTTTCTGTTTCTGTCCTTACAGGATCTGTATCTTGGCCTTTTTCTGTTTCTGTCCTTGCAGGATCTGTATCTTGGCCTTTTTCTGTTTCTGTCCTTGCAGGATCTGTATCTTGTTCTTTTTCTGTTTCTGTCCTTGCCGGATCTGTATCTTGTTCTTTTTCTGTTTCTGTCCTTGCAGGATCTGTATCTTGTTCTTTTTCTTTTTCTGTCCTTGCCGGATCTGTATCTTGTTCTTTTTCTGTTTCTGTCCTTACAGGATCTGTATCTTGTTCTTTTTCTGTTTCTGTCCTTGCAGGATCTGTATCTTGTTCTTTTTCTGTTTCTGTCCTTGCAGGATCTGTATCTTGTTCTTTTTCTGTTTCTGTCCTTGCAGGATCTGTATCTTGGCCTTTTTCTGTTTCTGTCCTTACAGGATCTGTATCTTGGCCTTTTTCTGTTTCTGTCCTTACAGGATCTGTATCTTGGCCTTTTTCTGGCCCTGCACTACTTCATCTCTTACTCAGTTTCTCCAAAATGTCTGCAGTGTTTTAATGTACTTGGAATACTGCCACTATGTGTTTCATCCATGGCTTTACCCCCAGTTTAATCTGCCATCTCTTGCTCACTAGCGTCCATAGCGGTGCCATTATGTTTATACTTTGACAACATAATGTTAATTTTCTGTATTTGTTTTGCTGTTGAATGGATGCCCTGAGAACTGCAGTGGTTTCTTTCACCTGAGATAGCAGTGGATCTAGAACAGTTTGTAGAAATACAGTCCTTTAAATACTGCTTTGTCAGGTAAATTATGTGAAAACAATGTTTATCGAAATAAAACAGAAATGAGAAAGATTAACATTTTTTTTCTGCCCAGTGGTACCTTTTCCTTCTGAAATATATTATCAACTCTCAGATGGCTGAACTTCAAAGAAGAAAATTTCCTTTTGAGGCAGTCTTACAGTAGAAAGGCTGTTTTGATAAAACCAAACTTCTAATATATTGTATTGCTGTATTGTGTTCATCAAACTGAGATTTATGCAGTTCTGTTCAACAATCTTCAACTTTTATAGCTTACTGTAATAGTCCAGCCACACAAAATCAAATCTAAGGTGACAATGGCTGTTGACTGACGTCAGAAACATGCAGCCTATAAACAAAACCAAATATATTTCCAACACATTAGCTTGATGCTGTTGAATATAGATGACCTAACAGTCAGAAGTCATTCAAGTTGCCTGAGTACATCCAGTCTTGGTTGTGCAGCACATGGCATGTGCAATTCCAAGTAATGTATCATGGAAAAAAATGCTGTACAGGATTCAAAAATCTAGAAGGTGTGATAATAAACAGAGGAGACTGAAATTTTCCATAGACAAAGTATCAGAATACTGTGAGTATTGAATAGCAGAACTATGGGGAAGTTTATGAATGACTCACTAACAACATTGCTGGACAAATACAAGAAGGACCCGCAGAAATTTTGAGGGTATATTGTATTGACTCACTCTACAAACCAGAGCCTCTCAGACATCTTATTTCCTCTTTTGATAGGTAGATAGATAGCTAGATGGACAGACAGACAGCTGAAGATGAAACTTGCCACAATTGAAAAAGAGACCCAACCTCTAACTCCTACAGTAGGCACACCCTATTCAGGAACCTAACCAAACAATCCATTTACCAACATAAAACCAAACTCAGCAGATCCAAACAGGTCTCACTGCTACACTCACCCAAACAATTGTGGCATGAAGTCAGCCTGTCCACTGGCTAATAAAGTTAATGCTCCAACATATGAAACATAATTCAAAAGTCCTGATACTGACATCCTCAATGAATTCAGACATCTTCTGTTTATACCTGTTTCTTCCAGACCACTCAACCCTTCACCATGCCATTCACCTCTTTACATACATACATTCAACATCAAATCAATCAAAGATGAAGACACTGCACCATTGCTTGAAGAAATCTCCCTTGATTAACAAACATGAGCAGATAATATCTGCCCCACGTTCATCTATCACTGAAAAAAATGCATCATTCCATCCCTTCTCCATAGCTACACCTGTGTCTCACCTCTAACTTCATTCATAAGTAATAGAAAACTGCATTAATCAATCCACTCTAGAAGCAACAAAACCCAAACAAAACCTCCATTATTTGTCCTATCTCCATCCGACCAATCTTGGGGAAAATTGTAGAAACATGGTATATAAATGGCTGTTCACCTATTTACAGCAGTACCACCTCCTATCCTTAAAATGGCATGAAGTCTACTCAGGGAAGAACACTACAATTGCACTGTGGTCTTCGACTAATGACATCCTGCTTAGCACGGACAAGTGTCAACTTATAGGTACCATCTTCATAGACCTTACTAATGTTTTTGATATGATGGACCACTCCATACTATTCAGTCATGTGTGATATTGAAACAAGCAATACTTCAGCAGTCTGGTTCTAAAACGCCCTCTAAATCTGAATTTTTATGGTTATGATTCTAATGTCCTTCTCTGTAAAAGTCCCTCTTACTAAGGCAGTATGACACAACACCATTCTTATCCCTCTACTGTTCATTTTTTATTACAGACCTTCTATTTGATATGCCCAACCTCTCACTAATCACATGCTTTAAGATTATTTGTGATACAGAGGTCAAGCCATTCTAACTATGAGCTAGAGAACTAGCTAATCTTCCAAAAACTGTTCCATAACTCTGACAAACTATAATCTATGCTGTTCACTAGACAAAAGAAGCTAGCAACAATTCCCTTATTGCCAAACATTCATGACCGTCACAATAACCAAATAAAGATGACCACATCCTTCAAATAATTTCAAGTTGAGGGAAACAGATGTAAAATTAACCAACTATACTTTTGGGCTCACAGGATCTCTCACTACTTTTCCCAACTAGCAAGAATAACATTAGGCAAATAAATCCTCTTTGCACAGTTCAAATAAGGACTACTTTATTTATTTATTTACATTTGTTGACCGGGAGTGTCCGACTGGACGTAGGTCCATTTTCAGCGGAGACCCGGGGAGAAAAGCTCCACAGTTAAAATAAACAGACTTATAATTGCATTAGCTTTTAAAAAACACACTAACATCCTTCATTCACACTTGCTTTACCTCAAACTTCCTAAGAACAGCACACTACTCCCTCAACATTAAACATGGGGCTAACATCCTACTGAGTTATTTCCTCTTCAAGTAGCTGCATGAGCATGCCTTCATTCTCTTTGCAGGCCCCGTCCTCATCTTGCTACATCAGCATGCCTTCATTCTCTTTGCAGGCTCCACCCTCATCTTGCTACATCAGCATGCCTTCATTCTCTTTGCAGGCTCTGCCCTCATCTTGCTTCATCAGCATGCTTTCATTCTCTTTGCAAGCCCCCACCTTCACCTATAACCTTTGAGCACAACCACAATATTACTCTATTCTATAGCTTTTCCATGCTAGCTCCCAAACCCTGGCAGTCACTTCCCAGCCACATCAAATAATGCATTAACCACACTGACTTTAAACTCCAAGTCAGCACATATCTAACCAAAATAAAAAGTCAATGCAAATGCTTTTCTTCTAACCATATCCCCAAACAACTCTCACTTTTACTGTAAGTCTAACAACTGATTCCTCCAAAATACTGATGCTTAAATCAGTGTCCTTCCTTTAGTCTGGAAACCTAAACATATTGTAGAGATATGTTATTTTTAAATTTATTCTATCTTTTTATATACCTTGTTTGTCATAATATATATAATTTGTTCATTGACTTAGTAACATTAGTTAGTGGAATGTTTCTTACATCTGCTATGTTTGCTGCTAATTTCTGAACATAGTATGTTTTTATTGTGCTTCTGATTAATTTATCTTCCAGGTTGGGCCTGAAACTGATCATATTTTATCAGTGTCCTACCATGCTAACAAATTAAAAAAAAAAATAAATAAAAATAAAGAAAATTCAGTAAAGGAAAATTTCTAGGGAAAAATCTCTCAAACTTGACAAGGTAATCCTTTCACTGTGGAAACTTCTGAACTTGTGGCTGACGTGTACTTGTTCATGTTTATCGAGACAGTTCTTACTGTCAGGCATTTTCTAAAGGGTTTCTGGGAACTCATGACCCAAAAAGTTGATTTTATTTATTTAGTTTGCATTTGTTAACCGGGTTGGTCCAGCTGGGTAAGAATTTACCCATTTTCAGTGGAGATCTGAGGGGAAAATCCCCAAACTGACAACAAGTAGAGACAAGTTTACAATAATACAGAGCAAAACAATGTCATGAATACAATGGATAAGAAAAAAATAATAATGTACTCCATGGAATTAAACATAGCTATATACAAAAATATAATAATAAGGTTATAAAAGGAAACACAACAATAATAAATCCAAGAGATATGCAGTAAGGGAATTAAGGTTATAGGTAATCATTTGAAAATAATATGGCATTATTAGATTAGTGGCTAGAAGGAAAATTGTGTATGTGCAGAGGGCCTCAGATCTGAGGAAGAAACTAGTGCAGGAATAAAAAAAAAAGAGAAAAGTGTATGTACAAGGGGCCTCAGATCAAAGGAAGAGATTGAGCGGAAGAAGAAAGTAGTAGAGGAGGGATGTAGTGATCTAGAGGGAGGGTGTAGAAGGGAGAGCATATAGATATAGTACGTTATAGAAATAGGAAAGGTCTTATAGATCAGATGTAGTGGTAAAGTGGGTATAGGGAGAGGGAGGGGTTAAGTAGGGTGGTTGCAGGTACATATAGGGTTGTTATGGGGATACAGTATCAGGTCATGTTTAAAGTTAGAAAGGGAGGTATGGCTTCTGATTTGGAGTGGAAGATTATTCCAGATAAGGGAAATGGAGTGTTTATAGAGTATTTTACCTATGTTCTTATTGGGTGTATAAACTTGTAGTAAGTGTTTATCAGAGCTGCGCAGGGAACGGGGAGGGGTGTACCAGGAGATCAGGTTGGACAGAGATGGACAGTCAGAATTAGAATTAAGAATTGTAAAAGCTTGGATTAGCTGACTTTTGGTCAGAAGGTGTGAGAGTTCAAACCAATGTAATTTTGTGAGTGCTGTGGAGTGATGGGATTTATAGGAGCTGCTGGTTTTGTTGTAGGTTTGGTCAAGCTTTGCCAGCAGGTTATTTTGTAAATTAAAAAATAGAGGGGAGCCATAGAGGAGGGTAGGGAGGAGATAGGATTGGGCTAGCAGCAGTTTTGAGTTGGGGGTCAGGAATTTGCTATTTCTGTAAAGCAGGCCCAGTTTTTGGTGTGTTTTCTTTATGGAATGAAGTATGTGGAGGTCTAGTTTGAGCTGGTCATCTATGATGACACCCAGGAGTTTAATGCGTGAGTCTGGTCTTATGATGGTGCCATTTAGAGAGGATGAGAGAAAGCTGGATTTGTGTTGGGCTAGATTTTAGGCAGGAATCATAAGAGCTTAGATTTAGAGGGGTTCAGGATGAGTTGTGCAAATTCTTGAACAGTTCAATGTTTCAAAGTTAGGCATTGGCTTCAGACCTTATATAATATCATAGGAGGCCATTCTACACTTCTAAACATCCCACTATACCTTTTCAACAAGCCTTAAATCTATTTTGTTTTTGAAGGAAGTTAAAGATTATGCTAACTGGAGCTTAGGTGGTCATGTAGTCTATTGAATGATGGCTATGCAGCTAAAGCTACCAATTTGTATTTAGCTGCTGTAAATATATATCAACAATGTATAATTTACTATTCCTTTATTATGTCTAATATAGTTACCGATACGACTTCTAAGATGGCTGCACACTGATCAACAGCTTGAGTTCAGCTCTCCCAGTGTGAAAAAAGATAAGGGCTAGACACTCTACAAGTTTTAATGAATTCTTGTTAGTGAGTTACTGGTTAGCAAGTACACTACTGGGATGCAAAAGAGGAAGAAAATTGAGAGCTTGAAAGAAAATCAACCAGAAAACGTGAAGAGAAACCACTGACTGAGAAGAATCTTGCAGCTGTTCAGCGAAAAGCAGTTTAAGCTCCAGCTCTGGTGCAAGGCATTGCTTCCAGTATTCTAGAGGAAATAATAAATCAGGTATGCTCAGAGCTGATTAAAATAAACAAAACATAGAAGGAGTATATTAACTCAAATAACAAAAGGCTGGAAATGGAAGAAGCTTTAAATAGCTATCCAGAAGAACTGATAAAAATCAGAGAATGAAATGAAGAAAAGACTGGCTGAGTATGAGACTACTCAAGAAGAGCTGTTTCAAAAAAATGGTAAAGTTAGAAGGCAGAGCATGAAGGAAAAACTTGAGATTTTCCTGCTGTACCGGAGAAACTGGAAGGAACAGACTGTATTAATTTTATGAAAAGCACAAATAAGCAACTTGACTGCTATTTTGCAGCAGGATATGTTAATTGAAAGGGCACATTGTGTGTATAATGTAAACTTGGCCATGAGAATGCAGCCAAGACCTGTATGAGCAAAGATTCAATCATACCAACAGAAAGAATTGATGCTAACAAAATTGTGGCCAAAGGGAAAAGCATTAAAAACTAGAGACAGCAGAGTGTTTGTGGAAAACGACTATTCACTGTACACCATGCAGAAGCAAACCACATTTATCCCAGCAATCAGGAAATGTCGAGAGGCAGGTGTGATATTAAAGACATTGTATCTAGTTGTCTTTAGAATGCTTTTTCTTGGACGATCAAATTCATTTTTAGATGCAGAACAGGCTAAGGAAGAAATATACGTGTTTGTGCAACAAAAAGTGAGCCATCAAGCAAAAAAGGACTCTGATTCTCATTCTTCTGATAATAAAGCTTATAGAGAGATATTGTCAGTGAAACCTTTTTGAATGTTCCAAAGAAAAATACTTGAGAGATAGAAAAAAAGCACAGGAGCTGACTGGACGAATCAGGAGTACCTTGGACTCAAACTAGAGTCAGGGTCAGGAGATGGAGATGAAAAGGAAGAATTCCAGCAACATTGAAATTAGTGAATAAATGTGAGACTATAAAGCATCAGTCACATTTGTTAAATAGGGCTTTACAAGAAAAGCTTAGTAAGACTGGAGTTTTGTTGACTTTGTTAAACTTGTTGGGGGCTGAAACACATATGCCCCACTTAATGCCATAAATGTTTGAAAGGACGGTGAAGAAAGAAAGTAAGAAAAAAGAAAAGTAAGTGTAAGTAAAATAAATTTTGTGCTTAACAGTATTTATGTGGGACATTTCATGATACAAATTGCATGTTATAAATTATTTTCATTTATTGTTGTATGTGATAAAGATATCACAGTTTATAAAGTAAATACATGCTTTTTGTTCTTCTTTTTTATAGTTTTAAGAAATGTAGACATTACAATGTAAAAAAAAAAGAAGAAAAGCTGGACAAAAGCCAAAAATGTGTTTAAGTTAATATACTGCAATCTTCAGTTGTTGAGGTGGGGGTGGGGGGGTTGGAGAGTAAAAGTGCACAGATTATAATATATGTAGAGTTGATATGTTGTCTCTTACTTTTGCATGAGTGGATGTCTGTATTAAGTCCTTTGGCTTAATCTAATAGTTTTTTTTTGTGTGTGTAAGCAAGTAAATAAGAGCACAGTTAATGCAATAAAAAGTTTTATTTTGGCAAATAAATGCTCAGTGTAAGTTGAGAGGTTTGCAAAACTGTACATTTGGTACTTGTGTTTTCATGAAGACAAGCTTACTATAGGGGGAACCATAAAAGCCAGAACACTTTTTTTAAGGCTAAAGGTTAATGTTTTCTGAAAACAATATAAGCTGTTTTTCACATCTGGGAGGGGAATGAACATAAGACAAGAACAGACAGCAATTAGTCTAAGTAGGAGCACAGGCTGTAACATGTGTCTTAGCATGGATAATTTATTTGTTTTGTTT
Source organism: Protopterus annectens (assembly GCF_019279795.1). Taxonomy (NCBI): domain Eukaryota; kingdom Metazoa; phylum Chordata; order Ceratodontiformes; family Protopteridae; genus Protopterus; species Protopterus annectens. The sequence continues at coordinate 477,674,015 of NC_056727.1, forward strand.
ATTTGTTTATTTGACATTTGTTGACCGGGAGAATCGAACTGGATCAGGAACCCATTTTCAGTGGAGGCTAGGGGAGAAAAACTTCACAAAGTAAAAGACAAATTCAGTGCAGTGTAATTACATTTACATATGAGAGTGTGATTTACAATAAGTTACACGTGGTGCTATTTACATACAGGTAGTTGGTATTCATATACCAAAGTAATATTTACAGTCAAGAAACACAGAGAATTTAGATAATACAGTTGGTTTATGTACTTATGATCTTATTGAAAGGCTGTTAGTACACACATTGTTTTGAAGCTGTGCAATTTGGTAGACGTGCAGTGATTTTAGGTAGACTGCAGGCAAACCTATGGAAAAGGGGTTAAAAGAAAGGTTAGGTAAACACAACAGTAAGATTAGTAGCTAAATATGCAGAGAGAAATGGGGAACTTAATAATATGGCTGCTGCTTTTTTTGAGACAGTTGTAGAAGAGTAAAGGGAGTGGAAGGTGGGGGGTTGCTAGGTTGTTTTGGAACACAGGCTGATGCTTATATGTTGGAGGTGATTTTTTAGTGAGAGTTTATAATTTTTGTGGTTTGTTATACATCTGATGTCAGTTGGTAAGGCATTCCAGAGTTTTGCTACAGTGTAGGAGTATAGACATTGTCCAGCTTTTTTGTTTAGTCTGTGTAAGATAACTAGTTGCTTGTCTTCAGATTGGAGGGACCTGGTGAGTTTGTAGGTTGGGAGGGGAAGTTGAGAGCTAGCAATTATAGGGTTGATATATAACGTTGTGAGACATATTGTGTTGTCGGTGGTCTAGGAGGTATGGAAGTTTGGGCCAGTTAAGGGCACTGAGAGCTGTGCAGTGGTGTGTGTTACAGGGAACGTTTATAGCAAATTTAGGAATTTGTGCTATTTATTATAGGTTAAGTTATGCATGTGTGTGCAGCTGTTGATTTGGGACAATTGTTCATATCAGGAGGGTTAAACTTCATTATTTGAAGATGTCCATAGAGATGGGCATAGTTTTGTGTGTTTGTTTTAAGTTAATAAGTTCGGAGGCTGTTCTAGTGGGTGTTTGTTTTTTTGTTTGAGGGTTTTCATTAAAACAAAAAGGCTCATAAAATGTAACATACATTCAGTTGAGATGACAAGAAGCAATTGTGACCTGCCAAACATTACTGGGTGCATGTAATACAAAAGCCGGAAACAGATATATAAAAAACTGTCATGTACAATAGCTGGGAATAATAACTTATTATCATAGTGGCTACACTAAACATAATATTTTGGTATGTGAATGGTCTCATAGGAACAGACAAAAAGGTAAGAGTATCAAATTATATTAAGAAAAGCAGAGTGCAAATAGCAATGCTACAGGAGACACATTTAGAAAGACATGAGCATGTGGATTTGATAAAGAAAGGACTTCAGGATGGATATTCAGCAAAATATCATGGACAAAGGAAAAGGGGAGTACTTATAATAGTTACTAGTTACAAGAAGAGTTTCAATAGTGACAGAAGAGGAGAAAATATAGAAATGGTAGATTTGTGGTTGTAAGGGACTTCTGGCAAGGGAGTAGGATTATGCTGACATGTATTTATATTCCATCTAAAACTGCTATTGTGGACCTTAAGAAAATTTGGGAAGAAATAATCAGCTTTCAGCATGGACTGTTACTTTTAGGTGGGAACTGGAGCTTGATTTGCAGCAATGATGATGTGGCTGGGAGACCTAGACTGAAGTGTATGGCAGGGGAGGGTGGATTTCTGGGGAGATCTGTGGGGGTGTTTGGTGTGGAGGATATGGGTTCAGTGGTGAGAACTCGGGAAACATTTGCATGTGTTTCCCCAGAGTGTGGTGGCTGGGCTATACTGGACAGAAAATGTGTTTCTCAGGGACATGTGCATTTGGCTGGGGGCTTTGACACACATCCAGTGCCTGTTTTGGATCATGCACTGGTGGCAGCTGGGATGGAGGTGTGGGGGTGGGGTGCTGGCACCTCCTTGCCTGTCTGTTTGGAGAGAGGGTTTTGGGGAATAGGTGGTGGAACTTGTTTGGGGACAGTTGGGGAGGACATAAGTTTCTTCAGTGGTTGTGGCTGATGGAAAGGGTAGGATGAGGTTGAAGTTTGTAGGTGAAGTAGAAATGAAGAGGAGGAGATATGGTTGAAAAGTGCAGGGGTTATTTGGGATAGGCTAATGGGGTTTGAAGTGTTGCAGAGTGAGAAGAATCTACTGAGCAGGGGCAGGTACAGCTGCAGGGTGCTGGAGAGAAATTGGGGGAGTGTCTAGATGGTATATGCCTGAGTTTGGAGGGATTGATGTTGAGCAAACTATTTTTGGTGGTAACTCCAGAGTACAAAGACTCTTGGCACAGCGGCTTTGGTGACAGAGTGTGGAAGGGGTTGTTACCAGGCTTTGGAGCCTAAGGCAAGAGAGGTGACCACAGATCTTGTAGAGGTATTGGAGATATTTTATAAATTCTAGGATGTTTTTATGGGGAAGGGGAATGTAGAGGTTGGGAAAGGATACCGATGGAAATGTTTGTGGAGGACTTGGGTGTGCCAGGGTTGGAGGTGGATAAGCCTCTGCTGTTGATGGTTGGGATGGGAGATGGTGAGATAAAGGCAGTGAAGTGTGGACAGTCTCAGGAGGGGGGGCAGGAGTGCATAGTGTTCCTGTGGAGGTTTGGAGGCTGGGAGGGGGGAGGTCAGTAAAGAGCTGAAGGATTTTGTTTGTCAGTGTTTAGAAGAGCAGGGAGGCCTCTATATCCTGGTGGAGGAGTGTGGTGTCTCTAGTTCCTGGGGACAGTTGAAGCTAGGGGAATGGCAAGGGTGTTGCCAAGGTTGATGGATCAATACATTTGTTGGATGAGAGGCATGCATTTGACAACATTGGTAGAGCAGTGATGATCTAAAGGGAAGCTGACTGTAGGAAGGTACCACTATATTTGGTGGTCTTGGTGCAGAAAGGGCATTCAAAAGAGTGGTCTGGGATTTTGTGAGTGGGACAGGGAAGGCATTTGCATTACCTGATACAGTGGTGGGGTTTGATTGGGATGATATATGATGGATCAGAGGTGAGAACTGGAGTGAGGAGTTCCTCTCTGATAGGCTGTGTCTGTGTCTGGGTGGGGGGCCAGGCAGCAGTGTCCTCTTTCCCTTTAGTTGCTTGCATTATGTTTGAAATCATTGGCAGAGATTCAGGGATGTGGTTGGTGTGGTAATCCAGATCGGTTGGCTTTATTTGCTGATGATATATTTTGTACCTAATAAAATCAGAAAAGGACATCTTAGTGTTGTGGAACATTTTTTTCATATAAAATTAATACAGACAAAACAAACGCTATAGCTGTAAACTGTGTACCCACACATGAATGGGTTCAGAAGTACCGCATTATGGGGACACATTAAAATGAAGTGTTTAGGAGTATGAACTAGAAGGGATTCTGTTGTGGCAGCTAAGAATATGTGGGAAGAGACTAAACAAAAGAAAATATAAAAACTAAGAAAATGGAAGCTCTTGTTTATGGATATGGATAGCAAGATACAAGCAGTGAAAATGTTTTTAATCCCTTTGGTTTTATATACAGGTCAGGCATATTTTTATCAACCAGAGGAGATGTTGTGGGCAGTAATTAATAAAGTGCTGAAGGATTTTATCTAGGAGGGGAAGAGGGCAAGGGTCACGTGAGCTAAGCTGATCCTTCCAATAGAACAAGGTGGTTTAGGATTACCTGATCTGAAGGGATATTTTAGAGCTACGCATTAAAGATGTCAAGGCAGAAAGGGATGCTGCTGAAGTGGGGTGGGGATTCAGGAAACGGAGAGAATGGGATTTTGAATGCAGATCCTTATGGAGAATAACAACAGCCATACATAATTTTGTATTCATAAAGTAGCAGAAAGTGTTTTAAGAACTAAGCCAATGTGAGAATGGAGAAAGAGTGACTGGAATTAAGAGTACAGAAAATAGGCAAGATGGGGTTGGAATTTACTGGAGAAAGCTGACAAAGGAACCAATGTTTTGGGAGTAAATAACTAGGTAATAGAATGGAAAGAGGCCAAAAAGGCATTTTGACTGCAGGCTAGGGAATGCCTTCCCTTTTTGGGACTATAGGCAAAAAGAGAGGGATAGAGGAATCCTAAGTGAAAGAACTGCACTAGTAAAGCTTTTAGTTGAATCTTAAACAGAAGATACTGTTACAAAATAGATAATTAGTATGGCATATAAAGTATTACACAATAGGAATCAATCAGAAGAAGTTAGAAAAGTTTGAGAAAAGAGATTAAATAACCAAACAATAGGAAGACATATGTATGGCTCCCAAACATGCAATAAAGTCTAGAAAATTTAGAATTTTTGCTTACAGTTTTTTTCGTGGGTGTTTTTGTACCCTGAGCAGACTCTGGGCGATTTTTCATCAAGTGGATAATGGTTGTTGGAGGTGAGTGAGGAGAAAGGAGGTGACCAGGAACATGTGTTTTGGGAGTGTAATGAGTTGGCAGACATTGAGGGTTCCCTGCAGAGTACTCTGTCAGAGGTGTTGGTGTTAATGGGTGGGTGTGACTAAGGAAATTATATTTTGGGATGGGATGCAGGATCTGAGTTGTCTGTTAAGTTGTCAGTGCATATTTGTATTAAAAATCCAGATGGGAGCATCTCTATATAATCTATAATATACTGAAAACAGCCCACTTTATGTAGTGTGTTTTCATATTCCAAACTTTTCACTGTGTTAATCGTTTTAGTGTATATTCCTTGCACCCTTTTGTAAAATGTTTTAATTATTAATGGCATAAGAACACATACCCCCCACCATATTTTAAGATTGGTCTAATAGTACTGATAAACAGTGGCATTAGTATAACAGCACTTCCTGAACTAAAAGACCTTAGAATCATGTTTGCTATATGCTATCCCTTCCTACTTGCAAGTGAACAGGTTTATTGTAATCTAATGGTTCTGAAATTGTAACATCCAAATCCCTAAACTCAAGACACTTAGAAATAAGCTTGCCATCTATGGCACAATGAGTATTTATTGTTTCTGCTTCCTACATGCAGAAGTTTGCATTTCTTTGCATTAAAAGATACTTTATTTTGTCTGGCCCACAAATTAAGTTTGTCAATGTATTTCTGAAAAATTCTGTTTGTCCATGGACATTAGTAATGACTGTCTCTCTCTCTCTCTCTCTCTCTCTGAGTCATCTGCATACTTTCTTTACCAGTTAAAAATATCATTTTGAAGATGGACAGAAAAATAAGGATCAAGCGTGACCCCCAGAGCATCTCATATTCAAGAGATATCACTCCTCTTACTGTTGATTTTCTTCCTTGTAACCAGTTATTAACCCAGAAAAATGACATATTCATCAGTCTCATGCTTTTGCATGGCTGTTATTAAAACTTTACAGGGGAATTAGTCAAATGCCTTAACTAAGTTCAAAAGACAATGTACACTGCTAGGGCCCATGGATACTGTCTTAAATAATTTTGAAAGGAACAGTATCAAATCAGTCACACATGATATTTGCTTCACAAAGCCATGCTGGTGAACATTGATGATTGTGTGATTCTTGCTATTCTCTATGTTACGTAATATAGCTCTTTCAAAGGTTTTGCAAAACTACTAGTTAAAATGATTAGTCCATAGCTTTCAGTCTTATCTATTCTGCCAGTCTTATATATTGAAATAATATAAACATCGACTGGAATTCACAGAAATGGCCTCATATAGGCTTGCTCCCCAACAAGAATCACTGACTAAATATTTCCGATTCTGAAAGTGTTATCTAGTAATCGTGGCAGAAGCTATGCTGCCATTAAACCATGAAGGCGGAACACTTTATTCCTAAAGCCAAACAGATAAGTCAGCAATCATTCCTGGCATCTTTTCTTTTCTGAAATATCAGACAGAGTTCATCCCAAATGATACAAAGACAGTCTCCAACAAAGGTTCCTTCTGATAGGGTAATTTAATCTTGTCACTTTGCAGCATGGTAGATAGCTAACTTGGAGACTTATCAGTGGTGGATTAGATTTATCACTTTTATTGGAAGGCTTTAAGACCATCTTTGATGCCTCCAGCTAGGATCTAACTCACCCTTGCACACCCTTTTGCAGCTTTTTGTCTCTTTGTTTGTTTCCTTCCTTCTTTCTTTCTGCTTTTCTGCTTTCTTTAGAATATTACTAAATATCTTAGACAAACAATCTCCTTCTGCAGTTCTCTGCTGCTTCTTACTCTTCTTTCTGTCTGCTTATGGTCTAAAAGAAATGTCAACCACGATGTCTTCTTGGCTTGCATGTATGATCAAGTGCAGCACCTTAATTCAGCAAAAGGAGTAGATTTTATGCAAATTTTCCAAAACGATTTACATGATTTACTGCTTACATAAAGATAGCAGCAAACATTGAAGTGGCTGGCAAGGAGTTGTGCACCAGTAAGTGTAATAAGTTTACTGTTATCCATTAGTACAGTCAGCAGAGACCATAAATGACTGTGTTCATAAATAGTAGGAAGATTGCTATTCTGATTACTGTAGCAGTGCTTTATCCCCTCACCTATAAAATCACATCTGGCTGACATCCATTTTGTCACATAACAGATGCTGAATCTAAAGACTTCAACATTATTCCTAAATGTACAGGCACTATAGTCCTTTACCTTCTACAGGGATACATTGCTTTATGAGCTTTAAATTAATTAAATAAACATGACCTTTCAAGTATGACAAAATTTCCATTTTGTAACCATCAAGTACAGAGAGGGTATATCAGTTGGATTTGATTTAAGCAAATACATCCCCTTCATTGCAAGAAAAAAATGAACATACAAACGTGCTGGATTGGATAATAAATGTTAATACATGCGGTTAATACAACTCTTAAATACATACTTTCACAAAAATAAAAAACGGATTTGTTTTTAATTTTAAATAAAATTGGCATAACCCGATGACTGGATAATGTAAAGAGGAGAGACGTTGCCATACCTGTTCTATATTAGATTATCACTAGCTGAGATAAACAGACATACAAACAAAAATTCAGAAAAAAAGTTGAATTTTTCCATTTGTGAGTCTGCAGACCTAACCCATTCAAAGAAAGGTGATCTTCAACAAAATGTATAATGAAAAAGCAGTTCTTACCTCCTGGTTATGTTTTCCCCCCTTTTATTTTAGGACAGCCTGTCAGATAATACATTTACAAGTTGCATTTATGCTTAAATATTCCAACTCTTTCAGTAAACTTACTGATCTTCCTCCAGCTCATCAAGTTACCCCATAACCTGTAGCTGGTTTGAATCTAGACTTCTTCCAATTCTTTTAGATAGTTCATGGGCTTTCTTCTTTTTATCTAGCATCTTCTTTCAAATACTGGGAAGAGATTTATAGACATGCTCCTTATGTGGCCACTAAAACTGACTGTCTAAAGTGTGTTCTGTACTTTTCTTTTCCACTTGCTAGTTCAGTCTCCATGAAGGTTTTGGTAACACTAGGGAAAAACTCCTTAAAAGTACCTAGATAAATGATTTTAAATTCTAGTCTGTTTTCTATGCAATATATAGTACTATTATACAATATCATTGTTTTAATTTGTAATTCCTTCCTTCGGGAAGGATGGAATATTCTGATTTGTAGCTCAAAATTAGTCATAAAGCTAATACAAATGAGGGACAAAGACCCTCTCACCTAAGGGTCTTTTAATTTATTGCCATCAGTCACTAACAGGCTTAATATAACAAAGGATGTATGATTGGGTCACTGATCATAAACCAGCTTATTATGTGTTTGAGACAGAGATGACAAGAAATTTACTCGAGGACAAAGCTTAAGAGGTGAATCTTGGCATCCATGTCTAGAAGAGAAAATAGGATAGGAGACCTGATCATAATTCTTTTTTTTTCCAAAATGTTTTTATTCATTTTATAACACAATAACTTAACAGTATAGTAACATGAAAAAACAAATAAACTATATACAATGTCCATAACAAGCAAGAAATCAATATTTATAGGAGAACACTTAATATTTCTCTAACAGATTAGACAATTTTGTCCAAGCAATTAACTGATGAGTTATGTTGTTAGTCCTTGCTTTTATAGTAGCAATCTCATTCTTACAAATGTATTTCACAAGATGAATAAATTCAACTTTAAAGGCAGGGGTAGAATAGGATTTTCAATTTTTAGTAACAATGTTCCTTGCTATAGAGAGAATAGACCATAGTAAAAATGCTTGTTTGTTTTAGGAATTACTTCAGGAACAGGAACATTGAAAAGAAAAAGGGAGTCAGAAATTATACACTTGTCATTCTATAGAGTTTTACAAAGATATTTAAAGTCTAACCAAAATGGGGAAATTATTTTGCAATTAACAACCATATGTATCCAGTCAGCATCCGGGTGTCCACATCTCCAGCATTTCATTTCATCTTTCTTGTATATTATTGCTAGTCTATGTGGGGTGAGAAAAACATCTATGTAAAAATGTCCATGTGTATACATGCCAGAACAGGAAAGATGTGGATTCCTTCAACGACTATAAACAAAGTTGTTTATCTTTTTCTGAGAATACTTGTTTATTAACTTCACTTGAATAATTCTAAAAAGAAACATCTGTTTTGCTAAAATCATTTATGAGAATTTTATACATAACAGATATCTATGAAGTGTTCTTGGGTGAGCTATTGGTAATTGTTGAGATAAAATCCAAGATTTGTAAGTTACTCTTATTGTATGCCTCTAATGAGGGTCCAAGCTTAGTATGTATAAAATCCTTACACGTTTGGATGTCCAGCCAAATGCAGTTTCCCAAACTGCATCTGATGATCAAATATTCTGCAGAACTTATTTTATTAGTTGAGAGAAATTGATTCCAATATAATAGGTCACTCTTCTTAAATTCTAACATTTTCTGTGTATCAAAAGATATCAAACATTCATTTGTGTAGGCAATAGCAAACATAATTATTAATACATTCTTAATTAATTGGTTAGAAAACATAAGTGTTTTAAACAACAGCAATATCTGGTTTGTAAGAGGTGTAAGAACAAGTTTTGACCTTTCACTTTCAATGTATATTTTTAAAATCCATATAAAGATGTTTGTATGTATTTGAGTATATGGTTCAAGAACTGTCCTATTACTGTTAAGAAGTAAGGTTTCATGTATTGATTTCCAATATGAAGCATAAGAAGTATTATTCCAAAGCAACACTATGTTAATAAATGTGGATTTTAAATAAAAATCAATATTTGGAGACCCAATACCCCCTTCAACCCAGCTTGTGGTGTGTCAGAGAAGAGGAATTCTTGTTTTTTTTTTTTTTTGGGGGGGGGGACACCAAAGAAAGTTGAGTAATAAGTTATTCATATTCTGTTTCATTTTGACAGGTGGGGGAATTATTAGAGCTTGGCCAATGAATAAGATTTTAGGTAACAGTATCATTTTGATTAACGTTAGTCTATCTTCAAATGTGAAGAGTCTGTTTCAACTGTCAATTAGACTTGTAATTGAGTTTATAAGTTGTTGGTAATTAGATGAGAGTGATTTTTTTTTTTTATAATTAGATTCAATAATGATACCTACATGTTTAATATGCATGCCTTCCCAGTTTATGTCTCTTTTTGATCTAAGTTTCATAGTAACATTTTTATTCACTAGAAGTGCCTGAGTTTTATTGTGATTGAATTTTAGACCACAGATGTTTGCAACAAAGTCTAGATTATGTAATAGGTGATCTACTGAATTTTCAATCTCATTAGAAGTTATTAGTAGGTCATCAGCAAACAGTTTTATCTTGGGGGATAATTTGTCTGACACTTTATATCCTTTAACGCTGCCATTATTTCTAACATAATTTGTAAGAGGCTCACTAGCCAGGGCAAAGTGTTTAGTACTTTTAATATTTCAAATCGGCTAGATAGATAGATAAGATCCAATCTTTACATAGGCTATGGATGTTACATATAATTTTTTTGATTAATCCTATAAAGCTTTATTTATATCAAGGTTTAAAATAAAAAGCTCATTTTGTTCTTGTTTGCTAAGTCTATTAACGACAATAATCTAATTATACTGTCTTGTACCTTTCTGTTTTTGATAAACCTGGTTTGGTATTCATGAGTTAATATTGAAAGAATATTATTTAACCTATCTACTAAGATAGACATGAATATCTTGTAATCAATGTTAAGCAAAGAAACTGGCCTGTTTAATGTGCAAAGGTCGGGCTCTTTATTTAGTTTTAAGATGGGAGAGATGATAGAATATTTCCATGAGGGACGGATGTTTGCTGTAGTTTTAACTTTGTAGAATACATTGAGTAAGATTTTCAAGATGTTATCAGGTAAGAGTTTGTAAAATTCCAGAATTAGACCGTCCAGCCCTGGTGCCTTTTTTGTCTTAAGATTTTTTATTTGTTCCTTTAATTCTTTAAAGGAACAGGGTTTAACTATTTTATTAATATTGTGTTTGGATAGCTTCTTTTGAATATTATTAGCAAGAAAGTTATCTATACTTTTGTTATCACTTGTAGATGAGTTATTATTATTAATATTCTTGTAATGGTTTTTAAAACATAAGATTTTTTTAGATCTGTAATTTTGATAGTCTGATTATTTCTAGTGTATATTATTTCTTTTTTTTTCATTTAAGTGTTTAGATCTAATTGCAATCCTGTGCATACTCTTGGGATTAATTGAGTAGGATTGTAATCTGATTTTTTTTCTGGTGATATTTTATGCTGTATGATATCCTGATATTCTTTGTACAGTTCACATATGCCAGCTAATGCATATTTGTCATTTGCTGTTAAGTTTTAGGGCAGGATTCACGAAGGCTTGCACAGAGTGTAAGAGACGTGCAACACTCCTTGCAAGCCTTGCGATCCAGGAACAGCCCTAAACTCCGTGTAAGAGACCAGCTAAAACGTCTCTTACACGGACTGGGCGTGGACATGCTAAATACCTCACTTGCAGCCAAAAGGTATGCAAATGAGGTATATTAGTGATCCACGAAGCAGAAACCAGTCCGTGTAAGAGACGTTTTAGCTGCAGAAATGTATTCAGTTGACAACTGAGTACGTTTCTGCAAATTCCACAATGGAGCCATGTCAGCTCCAAAAAAATGGTGCATATGACTCAGGCAGCATGCCAATGGCCAAATATGTGGCCATTGGCAAGATAACCCGATGCAAAAATATTAAAAATATAATTTTTTTTCGCCGATGTTTAAACCCAGTGCAGCCCCGCGCAAACGGGCTGCACTGTATAAAACCATAAAAAAGAAGGTTATAAACCCACAAATGTGGGTTTCATGCAATACATGGAATGACAATGCAGGGACCAGCAGACCAAAAACAACATGGCCACTGTGTAGTGGTTGCTAAGGGGAGAAGCTGAGTCTAAGACATGTAACTAAGCATTAGTAGGCAATCTCATGTAAATGAGGGTTAGGATACTGAATCTCACAGTCACATAGCAAATGAGCACAGTCTGAGTAGTGTAAGAGATACATAAGGGGAGGAATAGAGTAGGAGATAGGTGACATCACAGGGGGGGAATGGTAGAAAGAAATGCAGTTCATTGGAGGTCAGTGTAACATGACAGATGACAGACACAGATCATGGAAAGAGGTGTGCCACTAGATAAGTCATGGAAAGTCAAGAAATGGAAGGTGTACACTGTTACTTACACCAAAGTTTCTTGCTGGGCGTGCATGCGCACGTGTGCACGCCATGAAGTGCGAGTAGGGCAGTGTGCGCGCGCTGGTGTGCACGCGTGTAGGGCAGGCTGAGTATGTTGGAGGCTGTTGGCAGACGGGTAACAGTGTTTGCGCGGGTGTGCACGCGTTTTAACCCGAATAAGTAGATTCTGAACCGTGTAAGCACGTGTGCATGCTTGTAAGCCACTGTGAGCGTGTTTCTGATGGTATGCACGTTGCTCCCCCCCTGAGGAAAAAGAGAGGAAAAAGGAAGCAACAGAATTAATAGGAAGCTAGCAGGGATAACTGCTGAAGCTAGCAGGTGAAAACAATTAGAAGCAGGCAATTACACAGGTAGAATAGTAGCCCAGCCCAGCACTTAAAACTCTGCAAACAGTAGTGCAGGATGTTTCTCTTAAGAGATACTGCAAGACAGGAGTAAGCTAATAGAAGTGAAAACTGAAAAAGCTTCACTCAGAGCAGAAATGTTAGGGGCTGCCATAGCTGTCATAATGAGACATAGGCGACTTGCTGAGGGTGGTGACAATGCAGATGGTGCCAGACAACCCACAGTGAGGAGACGGAGAAGAGTGTACAGGCCCAGGGTCACCTACCATGGGTTACATGAGCTGGAGATAGTAGAGCGCTATAGAGTTGACAGAGAGCTCCTGCAGCAAATTGTTGAGCTGTGCAGGCCACGCATCACACACAGAACCAACAGAGGGGAACCCATCCCAGTGGAAACCAAGGTATGTGTTGGCCTAAGAATACTAGCAACAGGTACCTTCCAGAGACCAACTGGTGATATGATGGGGATATCACAGGCATCAGCCTCCAGGGTACTGCACCAGTTCCTGGTTGCCATGTCAGCACATGTCGGTGATCATGTATATTTCCCCAATGCCTGTGAGGTATTGGCCAGCAATATGCGTCTCTTCCAGCAAATAGCGGAATACACTGAGGTAGTGGGTGCAATAGACTGCACGCACATATGCATCAAAGCACCAGCCGGTGAGCGGGGTAGGGCCTACATTAAATGCAAGGGCTTCCCCTCCATCAACTGCCAGGTCGTGTGTGATGCTCAGGGCATAATAATGAATGTGTGTGCTGGCTGCCCTGGGAGTTACCACGATTCCCACATCTGGCATTTGACGCAGCTGTACCAGACATTTGCCAATGGGGACATCCTACACGGACATCTAGTGGGGGATGCAGGTTATGCACTGGAGCCGTGGCTGATGACACCCATCAGAAACGCACACACACCTGAACAGGAACGCCATAATGAGGCACACGCACAAACACGTAATGTAATAGAGCATGTGTTTGGGCTGCTCAAGTCACGGTTCTGGTGTCTGGACACATCTGGTGGAGCCTTGCAGTACACACCAACTACATGTACCCAAATTGTCATGGTATGTGCTATGCTACATAATATGATCTTGCGAAAACAGCTGCAGCAGGACCAGCATAGGGCTGGGCCAAACAGCCCCCCACCATTGCCAAGGCCATCACAGGCAGAGTGTGACTCGGAGGAGGAACAACCTGAGCCTGCCCCAGTAGGCAGAAGGAGGCGTGCCCAGTATGCCCTGGCCTTGGCAAAGAGGCAACGCATAGCACATACACTGGCTCAGTAGGAACCCTGGGAATGATACCCCCTCTGACTCACTCAAATAATAACATGGATGCCTAAAATGACATGACCAGCTCACAAACATGTACAGGGAAGTGTAATATGTGCATCCAACAGAGGCAGCCCTGCAGCACCACCTGAGGCATGAATGCCATGTGTTAAGTAATGTAACACCATGTACTATATGCACACCTGAGCACCCTGACTAACATCCACCCTCACCAAGCATGAAGCCACAAAATGATGATGGGATGATCAAGTGCAATAACTGGCTGAAGTAATGCAGTTAGTCAAAGGGGAGCCAATGTGTTTCAGGCTGGGAAGACATGCGGAGCATGACATGATGCACCACCTGCTAGGGGTGGTGTGCACCTATCATGCCATGCCCCATGGATACTGGCAAAGGCTGTCAGTACCCACAGCATGCCCTGAATATGTAAGTTTCAAAACACAAACCCACCTTCATAGGTTCCACAAGGGATAGGAACCTAGATGTAATGCTACCCAATGCCAGATGTCTAAACAGCAAGATGTGTGCAGTGTAAACGCACACAGTATGGAGAATGTAGATACCAGTCCTGTAATAGAGAACTGGGTCAAGGCTCACATCAGCACCCTAACACTACCAGGTCACACCTCATACTGTGCTGTACAGCCGCAAAACATGGAACAAGCTACAAAAGGAGGGTGACTAGCAATAAATGTCAAGGATAACCACACCCCCATGCCGCCTCCCAGTATATAGCCTGCTGCAGACTACTGTCCTAATACCAGGAACTGCACATGGCCTATGTCGGAATACATGAATATATCAAGCCCCCCCAAACCACATTATATTGCTTGACTGAAAATACCCAGACATACACTGGGAGCATTATACTAGCACCAACACAGTAGGAGAAAAGTTTCCAGAATCCATAAACCAAAATGCCCAGGAACAATGTACCACTCCCACAAGAGGGGTAAGCATACTGGATGTGATAATCAGCAACATGTGTACTGGATGGCAAGATGAGAAGTGTACCCCTCACCGGTAAGACCAGACCATAGAGTAATCACACTGGATATACACATCCTGATCCCAGTCCCTGGCCAGAATACCACAGTGAAAAACATGTGTAAAGCATAGGTTGCAGCCCTCCAAACTGATGTTGAATCCACGAAAGGCCCTGTGCAAGTGCAGAATATGGGACACACCACAGAACATGTTATACAGGCATTCCATGAACACAGCCAGGAATGCTTGGAGTATGCAATCACAAATAACAACAACATACAATGCCATATACGCAGGCATCTGGCATGCTGGACTCCAGCCATTACCAAACCATGCAAGAGAATGAGGAAGCTACCACATGATAGAGCAAACATAAAAAGGGAAGTAATCACTGACCAGTAGTATGGCAATAACATATGTCCACACATACAATCCACTAAGTCCAGCCACAACAAGTAGAATCTGTGAATCCAGAGGCAATGTGACACCAGTCCCAAGTAGACAGACAACCACAACACTCCCCAATAAATACAAATATATGTGATAGATGCAACCATGTATCCAAACCAGAGGTTGAGCTCCACCAACTCAGTACTGTCAAAACTAGTCAGGAGGAGAAGGTAACCACATACACCACAAACCCAGTCCCACATAGACCTACCACAACTGTAAACCAAACACATAAACACAGACAAATATTCCCGGAGGCCTTAATTACAAACACACCACACCAACAGAAGCCTCCAAAGCAGATCACAAGCAACCACAACCTTCAAACATAGCACATGCAACGAATAGTACGCAAAGCTGGTGTGCCAAACAGTCACAGGCCAGAAGGAGAAACAACATGCCTGATACAGTTTTAATAGGTGTCTGTATAGGCAGACACACTGCTGTCCCACTCACCAGACTGAACAAGGGAAAGGGTAGAGTAAGCTGCCTGTAGGCTGCCACAAAATGCCACATAACACAAGTATGCAGGTCACCCCAAAGCAAGCAGAAATATGATGCACTCAATGTCCATGCTGGTGTGAATTACCTGTGATGTACCTCCCTGGTCAACATGAAAAGAGACATGGATGGTCCCTCTGAGTATGTACCCCAGGCCGGTATGACACTGGCTGTGTGCAGCATCCAACCCTCACCAAGAATGATGCCACAGTACAAACACAGAATGCTCATGTTTAACAGCTGGCACAGTTACCGCTGTCAGTCCTAGAGGGTCTAATGTCTGTCTGCTTGAGATGTCAAGCATGACAAGCCATGCTGCTGTTCCAGGTATGGCTTGCACCTGTTACCCGTGTGCGTCTGGATACTGGATAAGGCCTTTGCTGCCTCCATAGAGCCGTATGTAGGCAAGGCCAAAAAGACTACCCACCACCCTAGAAAACATAAGTGGTAGGAAACATAAGGGTAATGCTGACCAATGCCAGATGTGTAAACTGCAATATGCATGCCCCTGAGGCACTTCCCATTATGGAGAACATCGATGTCTGTGCAGTGACAGAAGCCTGCTGCAAGCCTAGTGATAGCACACCAGCACTACTAGGTTATACCACATATCATGTGTTATGGCCCCAACACCTGCACCAAAACATCAAAGGAGGGGGAGTATCCATATGCAGCACAGACACCCATATGGCCAGGTAACTGACAATGCACAAAGCAGCGGAGACCACCCATGTGCACCTAACTGTAGTCAAAACTGCTGTACAGTCTGTAGCATGCAACAGACCACACTCTCACACACAAGAACTCCACCCAGACATCCTGAAGACACTGGACAGTATGACTGTCCCACCAAATACTAGACAAGGTACACACAAATTACCACATAGGTGGCAAACCATTATGTATGCAAGGAGTAATCAGGGACCTAGGGACACAGGTCGACAGTAATCTGTCATGTGACACTCACAATGCCAATGTGGCTAGGAAGATTGTCGATATTGGACACCGTATCATGAAAGGATTCACATCTACATCAACAGAGGTCACTGTGCCGCTGTACTGTTCCCTTATCAGACCCATAATCTAGTACAATGACTCATATGGGATGTACCGTACGTGACACCTGCAGCGGTTCGGAAGACCTCATAGTTACCCCACCAACAGGATAAAGGTTGTGAAATATATGTCATATGCTGCCTGGCTGTAGACACCCCAGCTAAATGTAGTCACAGACTGCCTACACAGAGGCATTGTATGTCTGTTGTACAAGGCCATGTCCAACACAGGAGTAATGGACATGCTCCACCACAGGAAATCAAAGCCATTGGAGCTGTGAGAGTGACAGATGTCAGCCTCAACACATAATGAAATAAGATGTGCTGGAGGGACAGATACATAACCCAGAGGCTCCCCACATCCAGAAACAGGATCCCAATCCATGTTAGGCAGAGCCCCTCACTGACACCCCTCAACAGGAATATTGCCAAGTGGATGGATGATTGTACATGTATACTGGGGGTCCTCACTGTGTCACGACCAGACAGAGGCACAGTGAAGAAATTCATAAATGGCCATAATAGAACATAGCAAGGGGTGGCGAAAGACACACACACTCTGGCTAGGCTTACTAATGGCCTAGGGTGTATAGCCTAGTATGAACCCATGAACCTATGAAGATACAAAACATACAGGACACTAAGGATAATCACAAGGCTTACCCAACTGATGGTAGGAACCATGATGGGCATCCACAGATATGCTCCGAATCACACAAATATTACAAACAACATACCAAACACACACACATATTGCTAACATACAACCTGTCAGGTGCAGTGCAAACACCCCCCCCCCAGAGTGCAAAATACCTATCCCAGCAGACTGATGGTCCCCTGACATTGCAGATGCTGAGGTAACAGCCATCATCTGCAAAGCAGAACACACAGCAGCAAAGGTATGTGATGGTGTCCTGTGCTGAGGCCAACATGGACTCCAAGAATAATGGAATGCCAAATCACACTACTGCCCAATGTCAGCCTTACCACAGGATATGTACCCAAAGAGCAGTGTACAACAACAGTGGTCCATCACAACAAAGGTGTTGCCTGAATGGATACTGCAAACTACCACCCCAGGATCCTGACAAGCTTGTTCTGCATAGCTATGGAAAGGATCAGTATGTACCACAGACAGAAGGCTATTGTGGACCTACTGATACTGGACCCTACACAGTGTGGCTGTCATAACTGCAGATCCTGCCCCTAAACATGTTTGACCCATTTGAAGCAGTCATTAAGGTCATTGATGAGGGCAATGTGGTCCACACAGCGTAGCTGGACCGTGCACATGCTTCTAGACAATACCGTACGAGTTCAGTATGGATATGTTCACCAGCTTAAATATATACCCCTATGTCAGTAGAGGGGTTGCAAACCAGACCAAGGACAGAACTGACATGGTCAGACATGCCGCATCCATGTCAGACTACAAAGCAGATATGAGTGGCATCCCACAAGGCCTAGTCTTGCCCCCCCCGTTCTGTATATATGTCCCATAGGTATAGGCCAACATGGAAGGACTGTGACTGAACATGTATGCAGAGGAGTACAAACAGCCCACCATATCCAACCCCCAGCTGACACAAGCAACCCACAAAAGGGCCACCTACAAACAGACAACTGGAGCCATAGCCATGTCAGCAAGCTAATTGCAGAACTGTGTATAGACACCCACCGTGGATATACCCACAAATTACCACACAGGTGTTAACCCATGACGTACCTAACATGTAATGTGAGACCTGGGTACAAAAGGTGATAGATATCCTGCACTGGACAAACATGTGGCTGTAGTGTTCGCAGAAACATATACTATATACCCACCCAAACATGAAGGTTGGCAGATGTAGATAAGAGGAACTCACTGTGGCTCTGCAGTCATCCTCCATCAGCGTCACAATTGACTACAATAGCCTCTGTGGGATATACCGCAGCAGACACTTCCATCAACTGTAAAGTCCACAACAGTACCCCACCGGGAGTAGCAAAGAGCATGAACAGATGCCATGTGTTGCCTGAGTAAACAAACTGCAGCCCCACACACCGCCATACTGCCCAGCTACAGGCAAGCTGTGCCTGATGTATGAAGCCATGTCCAACCTGGAATGAATGAACATGTTGCACCTTGTACAATCTGAATGGCAGTGAGCTATGCACATGAGAGACCTGAACCCCAGCACTGACATACATAGGACAGGCTGTACAGAATGATCCATAACACAGAAGGCACCCCCACTCTTCAGTAAACTCCTGGTACAGGTCAGCCAGAGAGTCACATATCGACACCCCTCAAGAGGAATCCTGATGAGTGGATGGGAGATGGTAGGCTAACCCTGGGTATCACTGTTATGTCAGAGGTAGACGGAGGCACAGTATACTAACCATGACATATGTCATGGCAAACTCCAGTTACAATGTGTGTCGAAGGACAAACACACCCTGTGACTAGCATCAGAAATGGCCTAGGGAACATTGCTAGTGTTTGCTAATGTCCATCCATGTTGTGGAATACACTAGCAATGTTGGATGAGCCTGGTGTAGGTAGTCCATATCTGAACATAATGCAACATGGTCATATGTGCACAACTGGCCCCTACACAGTCTGTTGTGCTCACTATGAAGATGTCAAGCAGTCATAGGACTAAAGCCCAGGATACTGTCCACCACAGTGAAAGTACTGAACCAGTACACTATACGGTACTACAGTGTTAGGTCATTATGAAAGTATGTTGAGAACTGTCTGCAAAGTATCCCATGCAATCCCTGCAGGCACAGTATAATCCCTGTTGTGGCAGACATGAACCAGTTAGCCAGTTAGTACACAACATGACACCCAACACACAACCATAAACGTGAGATATTGTTGAAGTTCACACACACCCAAATATGTGGTGGACTTCAGAGTGCAACATATGGAAAGCTCACACTGGGCATGCTCGCACACTTTGATAAATGAGGCATATGTCAGACAACATGCCATGGAAAGGCTGAACTGGGCATGCTCACACACTTAGGCCATATCTCCATTTAGCAGTTGGCCACACATATCTGGTATTTGTACGTGTCAGTCCAGGAACCAACCACAACACAGCAATCTGCCCAGTGCACACAGTAAATGACTACAGAGACATAAGTGATATAGTGGATCGCCGTCATATGCAAACATCTTCCACAGATACACAAGTTGGTCATAGGAACAGGGAATGCTATGGCAATAAAGACCTGCAAACGGTAGAACAGCACAACAAATATTGTGCATCCGACAATTGAACATATGGGTGTAGAGGTCAATACTAGGCTTGTTGCCCTAGGGAATGACAGCTCAGCTCAGAGTGTGTTTGGCATCTGCATCTCCAGGACAGTAGGCTACTGTGCTACTGTAAAGTAGGTCACAGAAGGCAACATGTGAGGCTAGTGAGCTGTGCCTCTGTCAAGCAGGGGCACCGTGGAGGTCCCAGGGATTGAATGTGCTAAGCCACAGCCATGTTGTCAGTGTGTGTTGGGAGAGGGTTGCTGAGGATCTCTGACAGTAGGTGTCCGTCAATAACAGACTGAGGGGAGCCCTATCTGCATTCTCTGGACGATTCCACTGTCAACACTGTGTTGTAATGATTATGTGTGAATGAAGTGCCATGCCGGAACTGTTCACAGATGTCCTCCCTCTGTGGGCTACAGCTCTGCAATGTATTAGCTCACTCAGTCTGTTGTACGGCGCATATATGGCTGGTGTACAGCTGACAGGTGTCTTGTTGTGGAGCAGTCATGGGTATATGTGGGATAGCATGATCAATGCAAACCGTAGACATGCTCATAGAATGCAATTGTCAAGGATTATGCTGAGTGGCCAGTATAGTCCCCCAGCATGGGTCCTCTGAAGTCGTCCACCCCAGTCTTCACAAGTGTAGAGTCTGCTTGTGCTAAATACAGTTTGTGTGCAGTGACAACCTTGCCTGGGGGTGGATATGGGATATGGATGTCCAGGGAAAGGTGGGTATGGTCAGATATCAACAATGGTGGTCTACCTCTGGTGTGGAACAGTGAGTACCCACGTTGCAGATGGACAGGTGCAATATGTATTCCCCCATGTGGCTGTGGTGTGTGATTCTGCCATAGCACATGGACCCACAAATTGTAGTGGCTGTAGGGTAAAGTGGTAGAGGCCTGAGTAGTTCTCACACACAATATGCCTGTACCTGATGTTAACAACTGGAATGGTGTATGTGAACACCTGCATATCCCGGCACTGTTCCCAGGGAAGCTAAGTGTGTGTCCTGGACGTGGGTGTGGTGTTCTGGACTGGTTGTGTTGTGTGTTACAGGTCCTGTGGTCACAAAGCATGGTATAGAACATAACCTGCCAGTGCAATGTGCATATCTGACCCTGACGTAGGTGGCTGCAAATGCATATATATGCTATCCCCCACCTCTGTAGAAATAAAGATGTCAGCACCCTATAAATACTGCAGGTGCAGAACAGATGCCCAGTAATTCGGATAGTGTGCTCTGCTAATGCGTCTCCCTCAAGTGTCATAATATAGTTAGGTAGAGGTTTGAATCCTGCAAATGCTGTGTGTGTGGGTGGGTGAGTGGGGTTTGTGTGTGTGAAAGGCTGTGAGAGGGAAATGTCCCTTTTGGCAACTGGGAAAACACACTACAGGATGCACATTCCCCTTTCTAAACACTGATGATGTCAGCACCCTATAAGTGCAGCAGGAGAAGGAAATCCTCCCCATAATGCTAATAGCATGCTCTGCTAATGCGTCTGTCTCAAGTGTCATAACATAGTTAGGTAGGGGTTTGAATCCTGTACATGCTCAGTGTGTGTGGAGGGGGTTAGTGTGTGTTCAAGACTGTATGAAAAAAGTATTCCTTTTGCTAACTAGGAGAACACACTACAGGATGCACATTCCCCTTTCTAAACACTGATGATGTCAGCACCCTATAAGTACAGCAGGAGAAGGGAAGCCTCCCAGTAATGCAAATAGTGCACTCTGCTAATGCGTCCGACTCAAGTGTCATAACCTAGTTAGGTAGTGGTTTGAATCCTGCAAATGGCAAGTGTGTGTGTTTAGATGAGGGGGTTAGTGTGTGTGCAATTTTGTGTGAGGGAAATGTCCCTTTTAGCAACTGGGAGAACACACTACAGGATGCACATTCCCCTTTCTAAACACAGATGATGTCAGCACCCTATAAGTACAGCAGGAGAAAGGAAGCTTCCCAGTAATGTGAATAGCGCACTCTGCTAATGCGTCTCTCCCGAGTGTCATAATATAGTTAGGTAGGAGTTTGAAACCTGTAAATGGCATGTGTGTGTGTTTGGATGTGGGGACTCTGTGTGTGTGCAATTCTGTATGAAAAACATGTGCTTTTTTGAAATCAGGGGATCACACTACATGATGCACATTACCCTTTCCAAACAGTGATGATGACAGCACCCTATACATACAGCTGGAGAAGAGATATCTGCCAGTACTCAGAATAGCGCAACCTGCTACAGCGTCACTCTCATGTGCCATAACATATTTAGGTAGGGGTTTGAAACCTGCAAATGTCAAGTGTGTGTGTGTTTGTGGGGAGTTTGTGTGTGTGCATTTCCATATGAAAAACATGTTAGTTTTGGCAATCAGGAGATCACACTATCTGATGCACATTACCCTTTCAAAATACTGATGATGTCAGCACTCTATAAGTACAGCCAGAGAAGAGGAACTATCTAGTAATCCGAATAGTGCGCTTTGCTAATGCGTCTCTCTCATGTGTCGTGACTTAGTTAGGTAGGGGTATGAATCCTGCAAATGGCAAGTGTGTGTGTGGGGGTAGTAGGGTGTGTGTAAATGCAAGTGTGAGAGAACAGATCCTTTTGGCAAATACTACAATACACCAGATGCTGCATATTCCCCCAGTAAACACAGGGGATGTCACCACACTATCAGCACAGCCAAAAAGGGCTAGTTGGCTAGTAATGCCAATAGTGCGCTCTGCTACTGTGTCTATTACCATTGTCAGAGTACAGATAGGTATGTTTTGGTAACCCACAACTGCCACGTGTGGTTGTGTCACATATTATGACCTTGTGTGGGTCTTTGTACATAACAATGCATGCCATTGCCTAAACCAGCAATGGCATTGCACACATGAGGTATGTGTGTGACACATACACATAAATACCTGTGACCTGCAGTAGTTACCATGTCTGACACATGCCTCGAGTGGATAAATGGTATTTGCAATGTATACCAATATGACTGTGTCTTACTGTGCAGGGGCCGCACGCGGTATGTGTCTATACAGTGTGGGTGTATATGGTAAAATACCTACAGGAGGGGATACACATCTGGTCTGGGCCATATAGTGTACATGTAGTCGATGTACAGTTGCTGCATGTTCCCACCTGTTGTGGTAGTGGTAACATGTCATTCCACTGCAATTCAGTGACCACATGCTGTGAACCCTTCAACTAGTGTGTTGTAGCTACAGTAATACTCACGCACAATGTTTGGCTGGATGCAGTCCATCCATATAAAGACAGTTCTTGAGACTGTCATATTGCCAGTGTTGTTATGGAGGATAGGTGGTCTTCCTGTGTATGGGAGGGTTGTGTGTGCCAGGCTATGAACCAGATGGCAGTCTGACACACTGTTAGCTGCACATGATTAGGCCCTGATGCTTTGTGCTGTGCCAGCAACCTGGAGGTGTGTGTATCTGTGGTGCCTTGGGATACCACCCCCCTGTCCATGTGTGTTACATGTGGAGGGGACGACAGGCATGGTATGGGGCATAACCTGTCAGTGATGGGTAACACCTGTGAGCCATGAATCAGGACTCTGGTACTGCACAGACATTGCAGTTCACCGTGCTGAGGACAGTGTCTGGTGCATGCATCTTGCGGTGTACACTGCTGTTGTTGTGTAGCAGCACTGTTAGTGTCCTAACCTGTGTGATACCCGCGGAGGTGGCTATGTAAACCATGTCCTGCAGCATAAGGCAGTATGTGTGTATCAAGGAGCTTTGTCAATATACATCGGGCCATGGGTGTCACGTGCAAGATGACCCTTGCACATCATTGTGGCTTCCCTAGAATGTAAGCACACGTTGACAGCCAGCGGATACCCTATGAATGACATTGGAGACTGAGCATAATGTAGACATACAACACCCTTCCCACATATAGTGGTAGCATACCTGGTGAGGGTATGTTGGCAACCAAGATCAGGCTCATACTGGCCTGTGCCACATGCTGAGAGATCCATTCTATGTTCCCTATCATGTAGTCCAGGGAGGTATATCTCAGGTCAGCCATACTGGCATGGTCAATGAGTGAGTCATATGTGTCCATGCCTCTGACTGACCTGTATGCATGTGTTCTGTGGTGGACCATAGTGCCCCTGAGGCATATCACTGTGACCTTCACCAGATACAGCCTGTTGAGCGGGACCCCAGTGCAGCACCCAAGACAGGTACCTGACACGTCTGTAGCAGGTGTGTTGTGTAGCCCTACAGGCTGTGAGTGTGTGGCACACGGGATGTGTGTGCCATGTGTGGCATGTGCTCTGTTCCGACGGAACATATGCCTGTGTGCCAGCTGCGGAGGTGTGTGATGCTCAGGCAGGATGCTATTCTGAGTCCTCACGTATGCCCCAGTGTGTTCAGCATGCTGTCAGTGCATGTCAATGTCTGACTTGTATTGTAGTCACTGTAATATTTTTTATTTATTTATTTATTTATCTTACATTTGTTGACCGGGATAGTCCGACTGGATGCATGTCCATTTTAAGCAGAGGCCCAGGGAGAAAAGCTCCAAGGGTAAGCAGATACAGCATTACATAATACCAGCATTACATATTACAAACAGATTATTTACAGAGATTACATACGTAAGCAAGTTAAACATGTTCCACAGGTTAAAGTTAGTCCTGAGCACAAGTCAGGATTAAATTAAATTACACAGTAAACTGGTTAACAGATTTTACACATTCGAGTTAGCCAGGCTTGATACATTGACATAGCCAGTTAAGTGACAAATGTGAGTCTAGTGTTAAATTGACCTAAGGTGGAAAGTAAGGTAATATCAGCTGGAAGTGAGTTCCAGGATCTACTTACAGAGTTTGCAAAGAGAGAATCACCAGCTGTGTTATTACTTTTGCTAGTCTGAATTAGTAGTTTGTTAGAGGATCGAAGCGGTCTAGGATTGTTATAGGGGGTGATAATATTTGAAGTGCAGGAGTATTGTCCGGATTATACAGGATTTTATAGGCCATAATCAGTTGGTTATACTGTATTAGGCTAGGTAGTTCAAACCAACCAAGCTGATTTAGATTGATGCAATGATGTGTCCTAAAAGGCAGCCCAGTGGCAAACCTGGCAATGTGGTTGTAGCAAATTGAGTGTTTGTTAAGGACAGTCTTGTTCATATTCGAGAGTAGAGGGGATGCATACAGAAGGGTTGAAAGAAGGTGTGAGCGAGCTATAGCAATTTTAGCTGGAGGGGTTAGGAAGGCTTTTATTCTGTAAAGTGTCCCTAGTTTTTATTGATGGTTTTGATAGTTTGGTTAACATGTAGGTCACATTTGAGATTATTGTCTATGATGACACCTAATAGTTTAGTAGATGGGTCAGGGGAGATTATTGTGCCATCATTTGATTTTATGGTAAAGGTGAAAGCGGTAGACCTACGTGTTGGTGAAATAACAGCAGTTTGTTTTTTTTGGGATTTAGGGTCAGATGATGTTCAGAAAGCCAGTTTTCTATTGTATTAAAGGTGGTCTGGGTAGCTGACCATAACTCTACTGGAGATTTGGCTGAGCAAATCAGAGTAGAGTCATCAGCATATTGGATACAGCTGACTTTTGGGATGACAGTATAAAGGTCGTTAACGAAGATGGAGAACAGCAAGGGCCCTAGTATAGAGCCTTGTGGTACTCTGAGGGTGTTAGGTAGAAGGTTAGAGAGTATGTTCTGCCAGAGGCCAGCCTGCTGTCGACCATGCAGGTAGGATTGAAACCATTGGAAGGCTCCAGTATCTAGACAGAATGTTTGCAGGGTGTGGCTTACAAGTTGGTGATCAACCATATCGTATGCCTTGGAAAGATCCAAAAAGAGGGCTGAGGATATATAATTATTGTTGCAAGTATGGTTTATGGTGTTAGTAAAGGCTAGGAGGCCTGAAGTAGTGCTGTGATGAGGATGGAAGCCATGCTGAGTGTCTGCCATAAGGCGATTTTGGATTAGGTGGTGCATGAATTGTCTATGAATAAAGTTTCCATAATCTTTGCAAGTGGAGAGAGCATAGCTATTGGCCTATAATTGGAGAATTCAGTAGAGCAGCCTCCTTTGTGAAGTGGGATTACATAGGATATTTTCCAGATGGTGGGAAATTTAGCTTCTACCATGGTTCGTTTGATTAGTTTTGAGACGGGGTAGGTACTCGGCAGGGAGTTGATAGCAGAAAGTGTACTGGGTTTTACTTTTTCAATCAAGGTACGGATAAGTGAAGTGGTGACTGGTTGGAAGCTGAACGCAAGTAGGTTTCTAGGGGTGCTACTTTCAGGACCAGGGGAGCTAGGAGGTAGATGGCTAGCTAGGGCTTGAAATGTCTCAGTAAAGAATTGGTCAAAACTATCAGAAACATCTTCAGGGGTTTTATCAATAGTAGCAGCAGGGATTGGGGTTGAAGTTTGTCCAGGATGTAGTATATATGACATGCCACCTGACAGGGTATGGCATTACTGGGTTCAGAGAGCTCAGTCCGCAGATTGGCTGTGTGGTGGCATCCCACACATGTGTTGTACGTTCCTGGCCAAGGGTGATGGCTGACTGCATACATGTGGCAGCTGTGACATTGCCACATGACTCACATAAACCACAACTGGACCATAGAGGTGATTCACAGGTTACTTTTGCACATGCTACCCTAGTAGTGTGATTGCCATGGTGAGTACCAACACATAGGGCCAATGGGGAACAACATACTGAAGGTGTGTATGTGTGGGTGTACTGCTACTGTTTCATAGCACTGGCATATATGACTGCACACATGGGTAAATGCCAGGTAAGACATGTGCAATGTGTCACAGGCAACATACATGCATACAGGACAGACAGTGACGTTCTGTCATGTGTAAAGTTGACATACGTATCGTTCGCTATGCAGATGTCACTAGGAGTCTACAGAAGCACTGTAACTCTGCATTGCAGGTGTAAGCAGTGTTCCAGGGAACCCCAAGCGAACATGCATGCAAACAAAGCTACAGTAAGCAGGGCTGGAAGTAGTGCATTGTACAACAAAGAAGGGGTAACAATAACAGTAAGTAATGCAAATATGTAGGCACTATCAACATGTACCCAGGAATACACAGCGCAGATGCCCATGGTAGAACTGATATTATGTCATAGTTAATTGTGATTTGGATTACATTGGTACTGCACACATATCTACATGCGCAAACATCCACATTGCATAGTCATTGTGGGCAACTTGACACCATTACTGTATATGTCCACCATTGCATATCACTACTTGCGTTAGCTTCCCCCCTGTGCTACCCATGTATGCGGCTATCTGTTGACATCTTTACCACCGGCATGCAATTATGTGCAACTGTTACACTTTGGTATGTACTATGGGTGCAGATAACAATTCAGGACATTCATACAGTTACTGCATCAGGCATGCTGGGATATACACACAGTCATAGCAGCACATTGTACTGTTACCAACATAATACTACTAATACACTTCTATGTAGTCACCCTGTGCATCAGCAACGTGTTTACCTGTTCCTGCAATGATGTTGGAGATTACAGGAGGTGGCACAGTGCCATCATATGCACAGGGTGTGAATTAGGTATGCCTGAGTCAGCCACTGATACCACCAATTGACATGTGTGTGTATGTGTGTTGGTGAGGGGCAGCAGTACAGGGTGGGGCAGTGTTGGTGCAGTGTGTGCGTGTATGTGGTCACCCTAGGTGTTAACATTTCGCATGTGTGTATGCACGCACACAGTTCCACCTCATGGCTGCCATATGCAGGGGTTTGTGGACAGCCACAGACTGCACCTGGCAGGTCATACAGATCAGTGTCTGTGGGCATGGACACGGTACCTGTGCCTGGCAGGGGTGCTATGGACTGTATCCAGTACTAAGCCAGACTGGGTACTGTCATCAGAAGCGGGAGTGTGTTGACTGGACACAGGTCCCTGCTGGGACTGTCCAGAGTCATGTGCACGTGGTCTCCTGGGGCGTTCCGATGACAGCACAGACCCAGCATTGCTGGGGCTGCTGCTGGCACTATGGGGGCGTGCGTGGGCCTGTTGTCATCCACGCCGACTGCCAGCTGCTGCTGTTTCTGGCATACGGCCATGTCGACGCCGCAAACGCCCACCATTGCCCTGGCTCTTGGACATTTGGTTGTGGAACTGCTGTAATATGTCCCCACAATGTCTGTCTATGACATCGGTGAAATTACGGATAGCATCTGCGATGTCACGCATACTGTCAGTCATGGCTGTGCGACATGCTCTCAGCTCCCTCAGACCCTGTCTGGTGTACCTTTCCATACGCGACTGTGCCTGCATGACAGTCTGAAACATAGCTGAGGTGACAGACCTCTTTGGGCACGTCTGCCAGAGGCAGTACGCCCACGGATGCTCCCACGAGAACCCATGGGCAACTGTCTGTGTGGTACCATCGCAGGACCCTGCCCAGGGCTGCTGTGTGGGGACGCATGTGCCACAGGTACCACATTACCCTGGTCAATGCCCACTGTATCCTGTCCATCACCTAGGGACAATGGTGACAAAGGATGTACTGGCAGGATAACTGTGCGCAATGATGGGGTTGACAGCTGTGTACTGTCAATTGGCTGACCAATGGCGGGCCCTGACACACCTTCCTGTACCATTACACAAATATCATCATTACCAGTACCTGTGGCACCAGATTCAGGTTCCCTGCTGCAGGACACCAGAGCAGCACCAGAACCTGTGGGAGGAAGACAGGAAACACAGTTTACAGTCTCCCGACATTGTTACCAGTGATGCACTTATGCACACATGGACACATGGACACATGCACACATGCACACATGGACACAGGCACACATGCACACATGGACACAGGCACACATGCAGACATGCACACGTGGACACATGCACACGTGGACACATGCACACAGGCACACATGCACACATGCACACATGGACACATGCACATGTGGACACATGCACACATGCACACGTGGACACATGGACACATGCACACATGCACACGTGGTCACATGCACACATGGACACATGCACACGTGGTCACATGTACACATGCACACGTGGACACATGCACACATGCACACGGGGACACAGGCACACATGCACACGTGGACACAGGCACACCTGCACACATGCACACATGGGCACAGGCACACATGCACACCCCGCAGTATACACACAGAGCACTACTGAGTTACACTAGTGTTACTAGCACTATCAGGACTATTATAGGTATTGTTAAACACACTCACCAGCATGGATGGCCTGCCTTGCTGTAACCCCGGAGGGACCTGCAGAAATGATGAGATTAATGTCAGTGGGCACAACTGTGCCATTGATATTGCATATGATACAGTGCAGTAGTACACCAGTTGCCTTTCACACGTCAGCTGCTGATATTATCAGTATCACACATGCACAATTACATACTATGATGACAGATACATACCACGGACACACCTTACACATGCATAAACTAACAGTGTACAGAACAGTCAAGTGTACATATGGCATATTACCTGCACGCTCCATGTCGTGCTGCTGTGTGGATCCAGCCTCCATCATGATGCAGGTGTACTGCTGTTGCTGTTCCGGTGCTGGAGCCACAACACTTAGGAGTAGCCCCTCCAGTCTGGTGAGGGGGGATGTGTGGCCACCCCACCTCCTGTGGCAACCTGTTGCCTGTGGATATCTGATGCACGCTGATGGACACTTCTGATTAAATCACTGCAGTGATGTCGTACCTGCTCATATGTCCTATTATGCATGCCAATATAATTTACCCTATGGACAAGGTCTTGCCTCAGTGCAGCCCTCTCCTGCTGATTCTGACTGGTGCGGGAAAACAGGATGTCATACTCCCGCACCAGGCTCTGGTGTATCTCATCATCTTCTGCTGCAGAGTAGGCGGGATTACTCTGACACGCCATCTCCCTGGAAGAGAACACAAACAGGATATCAGCAGACTATGTCAGCAATATATGGCACACATACTATACACGATACTCATGTGTACTGATATACTACTACTCCCATATGTTGCATGTGTGTGTGTGTCGTGGTGGATACACAGGTACATGGCCAGATATCAGTGCTCAGCCAACACCTGTGCAACAATACCTGCCACATTCCACACAACATAGTAGCATGCCCCATCGGTCAGCACACACTGACAGGTCCAATGCACAACCTGACTCTGGGGGTTCATCCCAAGGTACTGTATGTGGGACGCCATCCACTAGTGTGATGTGGACACAAGTTACTCGGCCTGGATATACATATCCCACCACCACAACCAGCACAGTAAACTACTTTGATATGTATGTGATTAGACAGTTATTCACTTGTTAGGACTGAGATGGTATCCATGCAGCACACTGGGCCAGTGGAAGCCACAACCCACACTGCTGACCCCTTTCCAAATGCTTACCATGGACATGCCGCAGATTGCATGGAACTTGCACACACATTTCTAACCCAGACCCTATGCACAAAGGTTAGGCATCCTGTCCGGTGGACCCCAGACAGAGGCAGATTGTATAACAATAGCAGGAGGCTACTGCAGGACTGAGCAGATTCACATTAAGGGAAGGCATCTGTGGTCAGCACTGGTACTATGCTACGGTCCCTCATAACGCCACGGCCTACTCTGGGAGGGAAATGGCCACAAACACTATGGATAACCACAAGGCCTTCTTCAGTTATGTTACACATATGGACCAAATGCCTCAGATATGCTCTGTGTTAATACACACCTACTTAACATTCACCAAACACACAGATATTGGCAACATTCTTGCAGACAGGTTCGATGCACGTGTCCCCCCTCCTCCCCACCAGTTGAAATAGTTATCACAGCTGTATGTAACCTCCCTATCATCTCACATGTCCAGGTGAGGGCCGCCCTCAGCAAAGCAGAACACACAGCATCACTGTGACCTCATGGTATCCCTGGATGTGTGCTACCTGCACTCCAAGAGGACATACAACCACATATAACACTGATAATTTATCTTGGCCGTACTACAGGATATGTACCTGGACAGTGGCATGCAGCAACAGTGGTCCCACACCACTAAGGAGGCACCTCAACTGACCCTGGGAACTACCACATCATATGCATAACTGGCCTGGTCTGCTAAGCTATGGAATTATGCAGTATGGGATGCATATGCAGTGATATTGGGTACCTGCAGACACTTGTTCCCAGCCAGTGTGCCTTTGTGATGGGCTGATCCTGCCTTTTGAACCTGGCTGACCTTTCAAAGCAGTCACTACAGCCATTGCTGAGGGCAATGCACAGACAACTGCTGCCAAGATCATGGCCTAACACTGATTGACATGTAATGTATAGTCATCCCCTTTTGGTGGAACTATGTACACACAACATATGACATGGACATACCTATAGATACAGACCTATGACACATTTGGAGGGTTCACAGTATGCACACTATTAACTTGCTACTTTGCATTACCTGTGTTTGTCGCAGCTGGTTGCGTTACCACTGCTTCTGATTCCTGCTGCTACTGTCACTGCTGACAGCTTAGAATCACAGTGTGTAGCGTGTTTTTTTGTTTTTTTTCTCTCTGTCTCGGTTTGTCTCTCTCCCTCTGTCTGCTTCCAGACAGTGCAATTAATGTATTGCATGTGTGGAGTGTTAGTACAGGATGCTTTTGTAGGTATCTGCATAGGTCCATGTGATGGCCTCTGCACCAATTGTAAGCCAGCATTTGCTAATTGCATACAGCCAGTTGTGTACTGATTGCAGTTCTCACTGTGATTTCAGGACAGTGCTATAAAAGGGTATGTGAGATAGGCGTTGCCCTTTCAGATTGTAAGGGCGGGGACCATGCTGGTATGCTGTGGACACTGTTCTGTGAGTGTAAAGGTTAGTATCTCTCTCATGATTCAGGCTGTGTTGTAGATTCACATTTCTCCATTCCTCTCTCCTGTTCCCTGTAGTAAGTGTGTATGCACAATGACACCTACAACTATATATAGATATATATTTATATATATATATATATATATATATATGTACATATACATACATTTATATATGTACATTAACTGACATTATTACCTACAAGCTACCAACTAGCATGGCTGTTTCTGTTCACACACTACTATTATGGGAATCCAGTAGTTTTGACAGTAATTCTACATGACATGCTTTGGGTACTACACATCTTATATTCCCTTTACATTCATCCCTACTATTACATGTTATATTTATTTTAGCACAATGTTCTTGTATAAGAGTCATGGCTTAGTGGTAGGTCATACAGACTACTGTTTCCAAGGTCCTGGGTTCGGGACTGACAGTGGGATTTTATTTTGCTTTTGAACTGAATACAGGACCTGCCAATCAAAGTGACTAAAGCACTTTTAAGCAGTTGTAACCGGGTTAGCGCTGGTTTGCGCGTAGCTCACGCATGTGCACTGGTGATTAGCTCCGCGCACACACGCGCACACCCGCTTACAACCGCTTAACAGTGCTTATTCTGGCGCACACCCGCACTATTTTCTTTGAAAGAAATGAAAATGGGGAGACAGGAAAGTGGTGAAAAAGGGGTCACAAAGAGGGTAAGACAGTAGGGAAACAAGCTTGGGATTTGCAGGAGGGATGTAGGTAAAGCCCATAGATGCCCATTTCTTCATCAGCAACAGCTGTGCATATGTATGTAATTTGGTGTGACATTTGAAACCTTCCACCCCTGAGAGAGGTGTCAGGACAACAATAATACTTGTTGTACAGCCAATTGTAATTGATAGTTTCCATGTCCAGCAGACATGTGTGCGGAATGGGCAGCTATGTATGGGGCGTACTTTTTTTGTGGGTACAGAGTGCCCTTTTTTTTTTTCAGGTGAGAGTGGTATGTCAGGTGAAGGAAGTCGGTACAGCTGGGGAGGTAGGTTGGGTAGGTAAACAGACAAGACAAACAAGATGCATACAGGGGCGGTGTATGACACGTGTGGGGGGGTTACATAATTGATGGGGATGGAGGTTTGGATATCCAGAGCCCATGAGCCCACAGATGGCAACAGTGGAACTGATATCTCCACCCATAGGCAGTTGCCACTGTTCCTTCACTGCCCAGGATGGGGCTGTGCTGGGGGCTGTGTAGGCATGCCCGTAAATTGTGCCACCCGTGCCTCAAGCTGGCGTAGGGGCTCGAGAACAGAGTCCCGAATCTCCCTACGCACCACAGTCCGGACGCTACGAAGGGTGAGTGGTGGTTCTCCTCTGGCCACACTTGCAGAGGGGGGGTGAGCCCCATTCCCAGCAGCGCTTCCACCCGCAGGTGGCACAGGGCCACCGGAGGAGGGTCCAGACTGGGCACTAGTGCCAGGTGCACTCGCCAGCTGAGGTGGGAGAGGTGGGTTTGCTGGAACCCGCCTTCCCTGTCGTCCTATGTTTTGCATTATGTCATGACTTGGGTTAGTGACATATAATACCATTCACAATTAGTTGTAACAGCATGCATTAGTATTCCCATTAACCAAACACCCAGATATTCACACCATTGAACAGCGAGCATAACACATGCATAATTTGAACAGCAATACACAGTCCAACAACATGCAGGGTTGACTGATGGCAAAAGGCCATCAGGTTTGGATGTAAGAACAGGGCAGATGCATCAATGGACATGCAAATATATATGACCCAACAGGACAAATGTCCAGGGGTGTTAATTGTGATTGCACATACCATTTTCACATGGAATGGGTTATATGTGGTTATAGGGTGGGGTGAAGAAAATAATATTAACACCTTCGAATACCAATACATATGCTGTACATTTCTTATAGCTGCACATATATACACACTACTGTTCTAACTACAGTTTCCAATATGATAACTACTTCAACTTGGTGATAGGACTGTTACTGCAACATCAATATACATTTTATTGTGCTTCATACACATTCATATCTAGCTTTGTTCAGCTACATCATCCTGCTACATTTGCTTTATATCAGACAATCATACTATCTACATATTGCAGACTGAGAGCAACATATCCAGATTTTGGGATACACATTCCAGATGCAGCAACACTTTGAACAGATTTCGCTGTTTGGTTTGGATTCTCACATGCATTTCATTCTGTACTGACTGCAGTATACTTTATTAAGGGGTTATTACTACTGTATTGCTGGATTCATGACACTTTCTCACACTCTCTCACTTGTTTTCATTTTACTATTCAGGATGGTACTTACTTCTAGGCTTTATTGACATGTTTTACCTGTAGTTATTACAATCCTTTCCAGCAGTCTGACTTCTGTCATGTTTCAGTATTTCAACAGGGATATATTTCACACATGTGATTTCAGCATCTTCTGCAGCTATACTTTTCAGCCTGCTGCAGGTTGTGTACTATTTTCTTACAGGTGGGGCATTTTTATTTCAGAATTTATGTCAGACATTTTCATTTTTCTGTTTGGCTTACAGGCTGCAACACACTTTTGTAATCAAGCAATACTTGCAAACACTTTCACACTGTTACTTGCACATTTTATTCCTTAGTGACTGCACTGCACTCTTTTGCTGACTGTCATACTTTTATATTTCTTTACAGTTACTGGTAGTGGATTACTGACCTGCCTGGTGGCGCAACCGCACCAGCCTATCGCCATAGGCTCTGCGGTTCACAGAACGGACACCTGCAGCTGTAATATAAATGAAGTAATATTGGAATACACATCTCCATATCAGCTAGTTTAATTTCTTACATACATAATTAAATGTAACTTACTCAGTAGTGGGGCGTTGGGCATTTGCCGGGCCTCCTGGATCCAAAGGTTCAATTGGTCCTGCTTGCGTCTCTTCAGGTCTGCATGGTGGTGACGGACCTGATCACCAGTCCTTGGAATCCCTGTGGCACTGGTGAGATCATGAGCCAACTGGTCTCACGCCTCAGCCCTGTATGCTCCCCACAGGACCTGGCCCTGCATGAGTTGGGCCTCATGATTGTGGACTAGGAGCCAGACCATGTACCTGGACTCCTCAATGCCCCACCTCTGTGCTCGAAAGCAACTACCCTCTCCTACTCTTGTTATTCTGGCTGCAGTTCAGTTCTACAATCATTTATGCTGTGTATTCCCGCCTATGGGGCTTATATAGTCCGTTTTTCCCGCACATATCTGTGATTGGCCATTTTGGAGTTGTATCAACTTCAGTAAACCTGCATTGTCATGCTCCAGTTTGTATTCATTCCTATATATTAGCTATTATTGCATTTATAGGTACTGCTGTCATGGCTGAGTGGTTCAGTACCTTGACTATGGTGTATAGTATCCTGGGTTGGAACCTGGCCACTACTTTTTATTTTTTATGACTGTCTAGACAAGCTGAGGGGTGTGTCTGTGTAAAGGCAGTTTTGATACGGCTTGCTCAACGTTGCCCATCGGTTAACTTGTTTGCGCGGTGCGCAGCTCCGCGCAAATGGGGTACGCTGGTTTAAGCCTCATTTGGCTATCAGCACGCATATTACACTCAGCTCATTTAGGGGCACATAGATTTAGCATGTTAAACCACTACTCAGCTACGGGCACTCATTTTGCACCAGTTAAACCACTGCTCACCTACGGGCAGATGCACTCACCCTGTTAAACTGTAGCTCAGCTATGGGCACATCTGACATTTTTTATTGTTTTGTTACCTCACATTTCTTCAATATAAATGGGCTATTTCATTACATTTTACATAAAATGTGATTTTATGTGTACATATTTGTCAGGGACTTGTTTCGTGCTTATTTTGCTAAAAATAAAAATTGGTGTTGTGGGGGCTCGAACCATGAATGCCTGCTCTTCAGCCAACATCTCTACCGCTACGCTATTGCTTCTTGGCTTACTTTGCATATTTAGTTCTTATATGCTTTCCCACTGACTGCTAACTTTAGCTGCGCTACGGGCACGCCCGCACAAATGAGTGCACTCACGGTTAAACATCTTTACAATTTAAAAAAAAATTATGTGATGTTCATTTGTACATTTTATGTTCGTAGTCTGTGGGGACATGTGTTGTGTTGTGTTTATTCACATTTCCATGGACTCTGGCGTGGTTGTTTACTTTGGGCACTTTTACTCTTCTGGGGGCGTGTCCACTTACAGGGCTCGGCCTACGCACATGCCCCCTACTGTCTTACATGGACCGTGTTAGCCTTAGGTGTGATTCAGCATGCTGACATCACTCCGTTTAACTGCAGCCTCCGTGTATGAGTTATAACTCTTACATGGAGGCTTCGTGAATCCTGCCCTTAGTTTTAGTTCATCAGTTTCTTTTTGTATGTCTACCAATTTTTTATCCCACTCTTTTCTTTTATTTATATACCAGCTTTTGACTTTACCATATAAGACTACCTTTAAAGTGTCCCATAGGATAATATCTAAAACCTCTCTATTATTATCGATGTCTAGGTAAAGCTTTATTTCATCTAGAAACCATTCTTTAAATCCTTGTACTGTTACTAGGTAAGCAGGTAGTCTTTGGCAGAAGTTTAAGAGGTCAGTATTAAGTGTTACACTGAAGGTGATAGCATTGTGGTCAGACATAGGGCATGATGTCAGCACTACATTATCAATTTTGGCCAGTAAAGAACTGGTTACAAAGACTTTGTCTATGTTGGTCTGCATGCCAAATCTGTAAGAGTAGTGAGAATTTTTCAGGGAGGATAATATTTTTATATCATATTTATATAGTCGTTCAAGTGCTTGGCAATAGCGGACATCTTGAAGGCTTAGTGCTTGTAGTATCTGTGGAGGATAAGATACAATTAAAATCACCTGCTAATCATAACTCACCTTTAGACTCTAAAGTTATGGTGTCTAAATGTTTTTTTTCACAGTTTTAGTCCCAATACCCAGCATCCAGTAGGTGTTTGCAAAAGTATACATCTTTTTATCTAGTTTTAGTATGACTAAATTAAGCATACCATCATTGCTTGAGTATTAGTCAACTATTTCTGGAATTCTCATTGATTTTCTGTGTAAAATTAGGGCACCTCTTCTTTTGTGGTTGTAGTTTGAACTTACCAAAGTCTTATAATCCTTAAATGTTAATTTGTTTAGATCTTCTGTTACTAAGTGCGATTCCTGAATGAATGCAAATTTGTTTTATGTAGCATTAAATATCTGTTGACACTAATTCTTTTTATGGGGTTGTTCAACCCATTGACATTAATAGATATAATGTTAAATATTATCATCTGATGGAGACTACTATTATCAGTAAAACTGAAAGAACAGTACAAGTGTTAGTATGTTTTCTGCTAATGGACTGATGATATGTTTGAATGAATATGCAAGGATATCAACAGGGCTAAGTAAGGGAAAAGTTTTTATGTTACTAAGCTGAAGTAAAATCCCAAACTGTCAATGTGGTGAATTATATAATGCAGTCATATGTTTTTGATATAATAAATGATGAAACAAAGGTCAAGCTATTGAGAGAAAAGGTCTAACCCTATCAAAACTGTGTATGTATGAAAGTTAGTGAATTACTAGTGTACAAAAAAAACATTGGATATGGAAAAAGAAGAATAATATAACTTTTTTTGCAAAAGTAATGTTTATGAAAGCCAAATACATATGTGAATGAAAAAGAAAAGATGTTTGGTGCTCAGCAATTAAAATTCAAGACTCGTAGTAGATATGACTGTATTCATGAAGGGTAAAGCTGTCCTGCACTTAATCAATTTTTAAGAAATCATCCTGGAAAAAAGGCATTCTACTAAAATGTACAAAACTATAGAGAAGTATGTTCAAAATAGTTTGTGTGTTCTTGAACATAAACAAAATGAGTAGTTCTTTTTGGGAACTAGTGAAGTCAAAAGATTTGATACCATGAAGTCTGAAAGTATCTCAGGACCACAGTGACAATAATACAAGTTAGACTGCTGGAAAGAAAATCTGAGACTTAATAAACGTTGAATTAAAACAAGACACAGGTAAAGAGAGTAATATTTTGGCTGAAAAACTCTTTTAAAGCATTGGAGTTACTGGCCTCTCAAAAAAGATATGTACATTCATCCTTAATGCTTTCTCTCCACTGGATATCACTGTTAGGTCAAAGGCTGCTGAAGTCAGTATACCAATAAGATGTACACATATTTTATAAGTTAATTTTAATAGTGTAAGTTATTTGGATTGTGAGAAGATAGGAATGGTAAAATGATCTGGCCGTGCAAAAACAAAGCATGTATGTGTGCACTTGCACAAATACTGTACAAAGGCAAAGCAATCATATCTTGTATGGATGTGCCATTTTATTTACATGTTTTGGAAGTTTGCTATGGAAATATCATAAACAAATACCACCCGATGCAATGCCGATAATACATGCTCCTGGGAAATAGCAGCTGTACTTGGAAATCAAACATATCAAGAAGAACTAATACAAATGGAAAGTTTATATGTCATGACAAAGGAGCTGGAGTCAATAGAACTGGTAGACGGTATTATTACTGTTCTAAAGGGAAAAAAGTCTTGTTTGTATAGATCTGCAAAATCTGAATGAAATGATTAAAAGAGAGCATTAACCATTGCTTGTTACTGAGGAAGAAGTTTCAACAATATCACATGCTAAGAAGTTTTAGTAATACATTTAAATTACTATTTCAGGCTCCAAATTGTGAGTATCCATTTAGCAATTATGAAGTCACTAATTCTTCAGATTTCCATTTAGCATTTGTCATCATCAGAGATATTCTAATGTGCTACAGCACATGCAACTGAAGCCTTAGAAGGTATAGCAATAATAACTGATGATCTATTAATGTGGGATATGACAGAAAAAGAAAATAAAAAGAGGATGGTACAACTGCTGAAAAGACTAGGGTAGCACAGTTTTAAGTTGGATAATAGAAAATGTAAAATAAGAGTGACAAGTCTGAGATATCTGGGTCATATCAAACATTTTAAAGAAAAAAAATAAGAGTGATAGCATGAATGCCAAGGGCAGAATATAAGCTGACATTGCAGAGGTTTTGAGGAATGATGCATTATCTTGCAAAAGCTGTGCCTAATATACCTAACATGCCTTAGAGAAAGTTGTTAGAACCATATGTAGCTTAGAAATGGAGTTCTGAATAAGAAACGAGTTTTTAAATTTTTAAGAAGCTAGTTACAAATATGCCAACATTAATATACAATGATGTACCCAAGTAAACTTTGTTGTAAATAGATGGCAGTCAGGAAGGTATAGGGGTTGTGATCCTTCAAGAACAATGGGCCAATTGCCTATGAAAGAAGACCATTTACAGATGCACAAAAGAGACATGCTTAAATAGTACAGGAACTGTTACCAATAATGTCTATATCTGAGAAATTCCATGAATATGCATAAGGTAAACTCAGAAGTGTAATTGGCTCAACCAGTGCACTGTGCTGAACCCACAACCCCCCTCACCTCTTTATGTGAAGATCAAAAAAAAAAAAACAACAAAAAAGGACTTTTGCAAAACTTGCAGTATGCTTTCTGCAGATAGTACCCAATTCACACACTACCACTCCCCAAGCTCTTTAAGTGACTGGCAGGTAGCCAGATACAGGACATACCCCCCCACCCGCCACAGCCATTCAGGTCCTTTTTCTGTGACTTTCCTCCAACCTTCCTTCCTTACATTGTAGTCAAAATAATAATAAAAAAATAAAACTTTATTTTTTTCCAACTGTAGCAAACAGTTGCTACAGTTTATATTCCTGCTGCATGGAGCACTATGGTACTCAGGTTTGAGTTCATTTTTATTTTTTTTTTTACATTTTTACAAACAGTTGCTACAGTTTATACCCTGCATGGAGCTCAGGTTTTAGTTAAAAAAAAAATAAAGAAAGAAAACTTTTCTCTTTTAAACTGCAGCAAACAGAAGTTTATATCCTGCGCAGCAAATTCACAGTCCCCACAGTACTCTGATCTTGCACATCCAAATAAAGCCAATATTCAAAAAGTGAATTTTTGAACTATTTACCTGTTTAAAGCACTTGAACTTTTGATTGTTTGTGCACTTGACAGAAACCCAAATGTATATATCTACATATGTATATGTATATGTATATATATATATATATATATATATATATATATAGATATATATATATATAGATATATATATGTGTGTGTGTGTGTGTGTGTGTGGATCTACTTTAGTTTTATTTATTTTTATTTATTTTACATTTGTTGACCGGGCTAGTGTAACTGGATATATGTCCATTTTCAGTAGAGGCCCGGGGGGAAAAGCTCCACATAAGCAAATATTAGCAACTTCAGGTACAGATAAGTAAATTTGTAACAAATTAAGGTACAGTACTATTTTAAGCTGAAGAATACAAATGTTATATAGACAAATATTACTATTAAAGTAGCAGAAGATAAGAAACAGATAGAGCAACAAACAATTTTAAAGTAGCACACAATAAGAAAGAGAGGTGAAGAAAAAATACACAAACAAATATAGCAGCTATAGGAGCAGTATTTAGCAGTGAGTCATACCATTTATCCTATAGTAGCATAGCAACTTTAGCGTAGCATGTAATAAGAAATATAAAGAAAAGTCTATATAGATATTTATATGTGATAACAAGTTACTGCTGCAAGCTATGCAAGTACATAATTAGAAGAAGATTATATGTATGAAAATGTTATAAATACTAAATTATTATAGGTGTGTCTACTGTCTGAGGCATGGAAAGAGATGGAATTAAATTGCAAATGGTTATGTAGGTAGGATTCAGAGAAAGTGGTGGTAAATTTGGTCTGGGTTAATACATGGGCATAACCAGTGGTTACAAAGGTATTCTCTGAGTTGTTTTTTGAACAGTTTCACTGAGGAGAGAGATGAAAGTTCCTTGGGAAGCAGGTTCCAGGATTTTCCAACAGTGTTGGCGAACGGAGAATCACCGGCCTTATTTTTGGATTTTACTGTAGATACTAGTACTTTACTGGCTGAGCGAAGGGTTGTCAAATTACTGTAGGAGGTTAGAAGGCTAGTAAGTATAGGAGTATTTTTAGGAAGATAGAGGATCTTATGGGCGATAATAAGTTGTTTAATCTGAAGTTGATTATGAAGTTCTAGCCACCCTAGTTGCTTTAGGTTTTGACAGTGGTGAGTTCTAAATGAGGAACCAGTAGCAAATATGGCAATATTGTTGTAGGAGGTAGCGTTTGTTAAGGTTGGTTTTTGATAGGTTGGTATAGATGGGAGAGGCTTAGAGGAGGGTGGAAATTAGATGGGTGAGGGCAATAGTTGTTCTAGCTGTTGGAGTAAGGAAGGGTTTAATCCTAAAGAGGGAGCCTAATTTTCTGTTTACTGTTTTTGTTGTGTCAATATGTGTGTCAAAACTAAGATTGTGGTCTATTGTTACCCCTAAGAGCTTGGTAGTTAGATCAGGAGATATAATGATGCCATCATTGGATATAACTGTGAAGTCATTTGGGGGGGGGGGCTTTGTTTGGGAGTGAAGAGTAGTAGTTTTGTTTTTTTAGGATTCAGGAGGAGGCTATGCTGTAAGAACCAGCTTTCCTGCTGTATTAAGCACTGTTTGGGTAATGGCCTGGAGTTGAGGTGCAGAGGTAGTCGAGCATATTAGTGTGGAGTCATCAGCATATTGGATACATGTAGCTTGAGGAATGATCAGATTAAGATCATTTATGAAATTTGAGAAAAAGAGAGGGCCTAGGATAGAACCTTGAGGGACTCCCAGGGTAACAGGAAGGTGAGAGGATAGATTATTTTCCCAAAGCACAGCCTCTTGCCTATTCTCAAGGTAGGATTTAAACCATTGTAAAGCCAGTGTATCTAGTGAGAGAGAACTAAGTATATTCAAAAGAAGTTGATGGTTGACCATATCAAAGGCTTTTGATAGGTCAGTAAAGAGTGCTGAGGATAAAGTATTGTTGTTTCGGTTATCGTTAATACAGTCAGAAAAAGATAAGAGGGCTGTGGTGGTACTATGGTGAGGCCTAAAGCCGTGCTGACAGTTAGCCAGTAAGTTATTTTGCAGTAGGTGGTATAGTAGTTGGCGGTGGATACATTTTTTCCATAATTTTAGATAAAGGAGAGAGTAGAGCTATTGGGCGGTAGTTTGAGAGTTCAGTTGAGTTGTCCCTTTGTGCAGTGGGATAATGTGGGAGACTTTCCAGATAGATGGGATTGTTCCTTCAGTAATGGTTCTATTTATAAGGATGGAAATAGAAAAGGCTATTACTGCTGCAGCTATCTGTAGATATTCTGCTGGTAGAAGGTCAGCTGAGGGGGTGCAAGGTGTTAGTTTATGAAGAAGAGTGCAGATGAGGGATGTTAGGACTGGTTGTAAATTAAATGAAGGGGTTGAAATCGTCAAGGAGGATGATAAACTTGTGCTAACAGGAGGTAGTGAGTTGGCGAGAGTTTGGACTGCTTCAGTAAAGAAGATATTAAAGGCATTAGCAATATGCTTAGGAGTTTCATAGGTGGATCCTGTTGGGGTGGGAGTTTTGGACTGATCTGGGTGGAGGAGTCTGTTTATGCCTGCCCAGAACTTTTGAGGTATGTATTGATGGGTTTTCTGGTTGTTGTGGTAGAAGTTTCTTTAATCTAGTAGTATAGATTTTTTTGGTAGCATTTCTCAACTGTCTAAATGTTAGATGATCAGCTGGGTTTTTAGTTGCTCACCATATGGCCCAGATTTTATTTCTTTGTATAATTTTGTGCCTTGTCTCTTTTGTTAGCCATGGAGCGGTTTTAGTCCTATTTCTCACTGAGCGGGATGGGGCATAATAGTCCAGGATTTCTAAGAATTTGGCATTAAAGTAGGATATAGCTTCATCTAATAGGAGGTGTCTTAGGGGTGACCAGTCACATGCTTTCAGTTCAGTTTGGAAGTTAATAGGGTTAAAGTTTTTGTTGGATCGAATGGTTTTATATAAGGCTGGTTTATGACCATTGATCTTTTGTCTAATTATGTAGGTCAGTGAGTGGTCACTGACATCATCAGGAAGGATTCCTGCATCATAAGAAAGGGGGTGACTATTTGTTAGTATCCAGTCCCCATGGTTCACTGAATTAACAGAACACTGAAATTTAAATAACTGAGATGAGAAAAACAAACGTTTCCATCAGCGAGAGTGCAGAAGATTGGAAGTTAGAACATCGAACTAGCTATATGTCATGAATTCAGATCACTGTACAGTGAGAATCGGGAAATCTACCCTTTTCCTCCGTGTTGTGTGGTCTCGATGTTGGTATATAGAATTTGCAGGGGTTGTGGGGAGTTGCAGGGGGATTTGCCCCCCCCTCCGCAGAAATGTAAAAAAAAATGTACGCATATCTGCAAATTATATGTACCTACTCTGAGATCACAACACAGTGAGGAGCATTTTAAAAGCAATCACAATAATGAAATAGAAGGGCTACAAGCTACAATACTA
Source organism: Protopterus annectens (assembly GCF_019279795.1). Classification (NCBI taxonomy): domain Eukaryota; kingdom Metazoa; phylum Chordata; order Ceratodontiformes; family Protopteridae; genus Protopterus; species Protopterus annectens. The sequence continues at coordinate 477,717,038 of NC_056727.1, forward strand.
GAGCAAGTGTACATTGAACAATACAATAACGTAAAAATAAAAAAATAAACTGTTGTAGAAAGAATCAGTTTTAATATTGAATTTTTTTAATATAATTAATTGCTTAATTGTATTATTCTTTAATATACTGATGTAATAATTGATGTAGGTATTTATGGAGCTGTTTTTCTGTAATGGTGTACTTTTCAAAGGCAAGTGAGCTGAGGGGCTAGAGATTTTTATTAAAAGCTTTCCTGGTTTCCTGCCTTTGTGCTTTTTTTTTAAATATTTTTCCTTCTCTTGCTCCTGTTTTGTGGTGTTGTGCTAAAGATATATAACTAGTTTGATGTTCTAAGTTCCGATCTTCTGCCCTCTCGCTATTGTAAACATTAGTTCTTCCCGTCTCAGTTATTTAAATTTCAGTGTTCTGTTAATTCAATTAACTAAAGTAGATCCATATATATGAATGTATATGTATATGTGTGTGTACATGTATATATATGTGTGTGTGTGTGTGTGTGTGTTTATATATATATATATATATATATATATATATATATATATATGGTTCCACTTCTAACCATCGAAATTTCAAAAGAACAAAGTTCTGATCATCGAGACCAGAACATCGAATTTTGAAACATCAAAGGTTACAAGTGTAACCAAAAAAAAAGAAAAATACATTGTAACAATTGTATGTGGGGGGCTGCAACCCCCACACCCCCCCTACTTTAATATTCCAACTCCGAGACCGCACTACAGTGAAGTAACGGGAAATCTCCCATTTAGCGGTATATGCAGAAGCACTAAACGGGAGATTTTCCATACCCTATCTGTAGTGCCATCACACAGATGGCACATAGGCACACACAGTATGCAGGGCACCTTGGTGCCCTGCAAAAACACAAACATTCTCCCACCTACACTTACCTTTTTCTTCCCCTTCAAATCTTCGATGTTTTAAAACTCGATGGTCTGGTCTCAATGATCTGAACTTCGATGTTTTAAACATTCGATAGTTTGAAGGGGAACCATATATATATATATATATATATATATATATATATATATATAAATATATATATATATATATATATATATATATATATATAAATATAAATATATATATATATATATATATATATATATATATATATATATATATATATATATATATATATATATATATATATATATATATATATATATATATATATAAATATATATAGATATATATATATATATATATATATATATATATAGACATACACACATATTTATAGATAGATAGCTACAGATATATGTGTATTTTATTTGTTTGAATGTCACATCAAACATGCTTTGAGATTAGTATCCTTTAGGGAAAGGGAGAGTCTCCTTTTTTAACAGGGTGTGTGTGGGTACAGGCAGGCTTGCCCCCTGCGAAAAAAGATTTTTTTTTTTTTTTTGTATTTCATACTGATGTTGGATCAATGGTTTTTATTCAATGTTTTTAGCTTGATTTAGCAAACTGGATCTTTAGTTGAGATGCACATGGTTGAAAAGTCTGCTTTGTGCATTACATCAAAGTTTGTTTATTCAGTTTATGCAGCTCATTGACTAGATTCACTTTTATCAATGTAAATTAATCTTTCTATTTGTTTCACTTACATGCTAGCAGTTTTTGATGCTGTGAGTATTCTTTGCATGATAACACACGTTGGGATGTGGGTATTTGCCTTTTTTGTGATCCCTGCTACTGATAACTCCATAGGAAACACAGAAATTGTGTTACAACGGCTACATGTACAATCCTTTTTACACTCCCTAATGAAAGAGAAGCGAAAGCATTCTTCACAGTGTTTTTTTTCTGGTTGTGGATGGAATGTGCTGCCTGCAGAGGCATGCTTTCCCAAAGTAAAGTATGAATGAAAATATACTTTTCTGTTAAAAGACATGGTTCTAGCAGAAACTGTCCTTATTAATTGTGATTGCTGCTACTTTGCCACCTTTATGTGGGCTGCAGGTTCTGTGTTCAGCTAAACAACAAAGAAATAATTGATGCATTGGTGAGGTGTGCCACCACCATTGAGCATGTGGACAAACGTGAACAAACTGGCAGAAAATACTGTAGCTGCTAACAACTTTAAAGTACCATCTGGCAACCTCTCAGACTTCCTGAAGCTTGTGCAACAATAAGAAATGATTGGCCACCACTGACCAGTATTTGGTCAAAGTACAACAACAAGTTAGCAACAACTATCCACTGTGATTAGCCATTCAATGAGTGGTTGGGGAGCTTTTAGGACTGGTAACCCTGTCAAGAAGCTTTTTTTTGAAAGACAGTGTGGAGGGCAAGTTAATAGCATTTGAGAGATACACAGATAAGGAGAACTGACCCTGGACTGATCAGGCAATAATTCTGTTGTCTCAACTGAGATGAGAATTGTTGGCAGCCTACATCGACTTGGTGGAGACTGATGTGCACAATTATCAATAACTAAAGAAAAAAATTTCTGCTGAGAATGTGTTTCACCTGAGATGTAGACATGTAGATTCCACAAGTGGACTTTCAGTACAGACAGGTAAGGCCATAAATGGCAGACTTAACGCATATTCTTAAATTGTGGTTATAACCTGAAGTGAATAATGTAAACAACATTTTAGAAATACTGGCTGTAGATAGGTGTATTAAAAACACCTCCTAGTAATTAAAGAAAGTAGATAGCCCAGACCATACCTCTTTGGAACAGTAAGCTGTTTCAGTAAGGACATTGCTGTCAACTGAAAGCTTTAAAATTGAATTGTATGAAGTGTAGTACTTTAAGGTGAAGCAATTAAGAACTTTAGTATACCACCCCAAAACAGATGGCCTAGCTGAAGATGTAAAAAAAAATTAAGATCTATGCTTTGGAATGCTGCTAAAATCAATCTCTCTCTCTCTCTCTGTATATATATATATATATATATATATATATATATATATGTATATATGTAAATATATAGGGCTGGTTGCTTGTATCCCTTCTTTTAGCTTTAAGAGAAGTTCTCCAAGCCTCAGGTGGTTTCAGACCATTTTTATTTATCATTTTCTTGTCCATGTTAGTCCCACTAGGCTAGGAACCACTTTTTGCAGGGTCACTCAATGTGGCATTTATGTTACTAGGGGAATTTGGCTAGGACACTAGGGAAATTCCTGTACTCATTTTGATAAGTGTCATGGGATCTTTTACATCCACCTGAGCTGCCACTAACTCAAGACAAGACCTTGATTTAACATCTCATCTGGAGGAAAGATTAGAACTACTATATAGCAGATTCCCCTGGGTCTATATCACTTTATCAAATGGCTATTCATTGAACAGCCATTCATCAAACACCTGTTTATCAAACCAGCTCTTCATTGAACAGTGAATTTTAACGAGGGAAAGCCAACAGTAGGCTAACTGAGCGACCATAAAAAAACAAAAAACCTTAAAATTAAAAATTTAAAATGCACCAAGGTGGGTGGCTATGACCCCCCCACACCCCTCCAACTAAATATACCAAACTCTGAGATCGCACTACAGGGGGGAAAGGGCAAATTCCAGATGGTAGCCAACTGCTGGTTTGCCCTACTTAAAATTTGCCATTCAATGAAGAGCGGCTTCGATAAAGAGTTGTTCGATGAATGACTATTTGCTGAGTTGATCAAGTGATATAGACCTGATTCACCCAGGGCTTGCTAGATATAAAAAAAAAAAAACCACTCATTTCAAGAGTGTGATAGGACATTTCAGAGAATTGTAGAATAGGCTAATAAATGTATTTAATGAGCATACGGAGAACACAAGGGAGCTCAGTAGAGAATTTACAGTAGAATTTCTAGACACATATCAAGTCACTGAATGTAGTTTCAGTGAACGCAAAAAAAAAAAAATCGAAAGCAGTTCACTGCAGCCACCTTCAGCTAACATTAAAATAATTTTTGCAGGGTACAGTGGTGAGCGGCTGTGTAAGACAGCATATTTCTGATTTCCTCACAGCATGCAGAACATTTACTGTAAATTAATGCACAGACTGGATTTACATAGCATTACATAAACAGCTATAGTCTACAGATGTAAAGGAATGGGACTGGTAACAAAAATACCTTCCAGAATGGGGGGGGAGTGGCCCTGGTTAGTGTAACAAGATGTATATTGCTTGTTGTCGTGCACTGAGGTAGATATGTGTGTATATGCAGTCAAGTCTTATTAGTTCAAGAACTGAGATTTATCTAGAATGGAAGTTTCCCATGATGGACATCACCAACAGGTCAGATGCAAACTTCATAGCCAAAGGAAGTTAACAGAAGTTGAAAATTAAGCAACTGCAGCTAAAAATCACACAGAATACACTGTTAAAGAAGCATCAGATGTGCAAGGAACAGCCTTATTGGAAGTCAGGGGTGACTGTCAAATATGTGGACAGAGTGGTACCCCCAGCAAAGCAGAAATACTTATGTGTGCAGAAAAGGTGAAAGATAAATACTGAAAGCACTCTAATATGTGGAACACAGAACCAGAAGAAATACAGGGACTATACAGGATCGAGTGATATGTCAAAAGTAAGGAAAAAATCCATATTGAACCAGTAGGTGGCAGGCAAGACATCCAATATACAGATGACAATCTGTCTGTAGTGGAGGGCATTTTTTTTCTTGATTATAAGCAAAAATGATTTAAGCTACTGAAAGAATCATCAGACTCTATGAAAACATTAACAATGTAAGACAAAAGAATATTTCAATGAGATGAGTATTTACCCTAAAACCTGCAGGTTTTGTGTCCAAAGCTCATCTAAAAGATAAATGTTTTGAGAAGCTGGACATTTCAGAGCTTCCTAAAGACCTCCCAAAATTCTTCTGAGCATTTATTTTTTAAACACTTTTACGAAGTTATCACATGTGACATAAGCACATTTACATTTATATAAAAGTAATCAAACTGTACTAACAAGTTAAAATTAGCAAACATTATCCTTCACATATATTGCTATATGTCATATAACCTAAGCAACATTACATCAATTATTCAGTTTCTGCCCCTTTTTTAACAAGAAACATCTTTATTAAACCATCACATAAGCAATCATTAATTTATATAAATGAAAACAAACCACACTGACACAATCCTAGTTGCAAGCATTTTATATCACAAACCATGCAAACATTATACATCACTTATAATTTACCCAATCATTTTCAGTCAAACATTACATCGCCCATTTATGTCCTGCCTTCTTTTAAACCCCATTCCTCCACTGTATATATTGTTCCCACAATTCCCACTTTTTCCTATGTAGTTTGCTCCTACATTTTCTAAAGATCTCAATTCCAATCATTTTTATCTCTGTTACTATATTCACTACTTCTAATATAGTTGGTTTAGGGTTTGATTTCCATTTTCTAGTAATTGTTTTTTTTGGCAGCCACCATAATTTGAGACACCAAGGCCTTACCATGTCTAGAAAATTCTAATTCTGTATCATAGCTCAGAAAAATCATCTCCCTTGTCACACCAATCTGCCCATCTAGCATCCCTAACAGTGCATCCCACAGGGGTTCCTTAAAGACTGCCAACTCACTGCACTCCCAGAAAATATGTCCCCAATTACCTCTTTCTTCCCCGTCACATCTCCAACATTTGCTGTCTATCTGAGGAAAAATCTCTGACGTCTACTTGGGGATTAAAATATCTATGTAAATATTTCCAAGCAAAAATCCTAAACCTTCTAGATTTTGTTGCATATTTGGGAGACATACATATATCCTCCCACTGTTTCTTTGTGAATTGCATATCCAGTCTCTCTTCCCAAGCCTTTCTAATCTCCCCTGATTGATTCTTATAGTTATTATTCAATATATTATATGCTCTACTAATTATTCCTCGTTTAATGGCAGCTTCTGTTCTAGATTGTACTAAAAACTCTATGAGTGCTGGTCTTTCATTTAAGATCCCCTATACCTTTCTCTTTGCCTATACCCTGATATCAGTGCTTGATAGGGAAGGCAATCTCTAACCTGCAATCCAAATAAATTCTTGGCATCTTCCGATTCTATTACCGTTCCCTCTCTAGTTATTTGCCCTCAATACCTTGGTTCTTTTGCCAGTTTTCTCCAATAAATTCCAGCCCTCTGTTGCCTATTGTCTCTATCCCTAATTGTAGTCATCCCTACCGGTAGAATCTCCTTTCTCCATTCATGTGTTGGCTTAATTCTTCATTCTGCTACTTTATGGATATAATAGTCTGTATGATTACTGTTATTCTCCTTAAGCGCCTGCATCCAAAATCCTAGTCTGTCTTTGTTTCTTGAGCTTCTGCCCCTGTTTCAACATCATCCCTTTCCACTTTGAATTATAGCTTTCTACTTGTGCTATGTATAAGAGCCTGAACTGTGTAGCTCTGAAATACCCCTTCAATTTTGTTAATCCTAATCCGCCCTGTCCTACTGGAAGAATCTGCTTATCCCACTTGACTCTTGCCACCTTCCCCCTCCCAGGTAAAGTCTTTCAGCTCTTTATTAATGGCTATCCACAACTTCTCCTCTGGTTGATAAATGTATGCCTGACCTGTGAATAAGACTAAAGGGACTAAACATTCTGACTGCTTGTATCTTGCTATCCATATCCTTATAACAAGGCTTCGATTTTCTCAGTTTTTGTATTATATTTTCTTTAGTCTCTTCCCACATATCCTTAGCTGCCACACCAGAATCATTTTTAATAAATACTCCTAAATACTTCATTTTATCATGTCCTCATAAATAAAGATATTACTGAAATAACGTGTGTAGATAAATAATTTACCTCTATGGCCTTTGTTTTAGCTTCATTAATTTTGTATCCTGAAAAGATCTGAAACTGTCTCTAAATGTTCCAAAAATCTGTAATGTCTCTTTCTGGTTTTGTCAGGTATAAAACAGATGGCTGCACATTGAGTAACAGCTTAACTCTAGCTCTCCTATTGTGAAAACAGAAACTCAGCAGAGAAAGCCAGTAGACTTTTGTGGTTTATGGGTAAATTTCTGTAACTGGCTAATAAGTGTACTGTTTGGATGCCAGGAAAAAAGAAATAGAGAACATGGAAAAATTCACCTACAAAAAGTGATGAAGAAACACTGACTAGGGAAAGTTCTGCAGTTGTTCAGCAAAAAGCAATGCAATCTCCAGACATGAATTCCAGTAACCTACAGAAATGTTTCTGAGTATTTGTTAAAAATTGTGGAAGTTACACTCCATGATAATTTTCCTCAGAGGGAACTGAATTATATGTGGCATTTTTATCTGGCCTCTGCATGATGCAGAATATGAATGAATATTTTAGAAACTAAAAAAAAAACATTGTCTATGAATTGGCAAATTTTGATTTAGTGGTCCAGCAATATCAGACCCCATGCTGTTTTTAACAAAATGTCTTTATTAATCATCCAGTAAAAAGACAGACTAAACCATTCAAAATATTGCCCGGGCTAAGTTCAGATTAATTCACAGTCTACTTAGTCACAAGCACAAGGAACAGGATATATGCTTCATAATATCAGTCTTGAAACTTGAGCCATTATTATAGCAATACTAGACTTTATTCTTCTCTATTTTTATTATCAAGGCCCATTTTCTTAGGTCTATACCATCAAATATATGCCAGTTCTTATAAAGCTGGCAAATTCCAGACACAAAACATATAATTCTCCACCAAACTGTCCCTATGTGCATGGTATTTTTTTGGAATAAAAATAAGCAACTGATAGAATTTGATGCATTCTTTTTATTAAACGTCATCGATGCTCCTTTGCGTATGTCTAACCGTTCTTTATTATCAAGTTTTTCCGATCTCCCAGTTCCCACCTCATCCAATCAAAGTTACAACATATCTTACAACTAGAATACCTTTAGCACCTTGCATCTATTAAAATATCGATATTGGCCTAGGTGTAACTTATTTTCTGTACCTTTGTTTAAATATCTCCTTTTAGAATCCAGTTAAATCCAATTACTGTAGAAAAAGAGAAACAACACTATATTTTATTCTAATGGGGATTCATTTATTCTAGGTATTATCAATATGTAATATTTATATCTTTAAAGATGTATTGTGTTTTCTAGAAACCTTCCTATAAACTCTAAGGCAGACTACAGGCATCAGATGCCGGGCCTGTTGCCTTAAGACACTTTTATGCTGAAACTCCATGATTTTGTTTCTTCCATCTCTCCTATCAAGGTATGTCATAACATCTTTGCTAATAAAATTTCCTTTCTATGTAACTGTAGTCCTATAAAGTATCTTACTTCTAAAATATAGTGCCTCAGCCTTCTTAAAATACATACATCAACTAATAATCCTAAATTATTAGCATAACCAAGCACCCTTCAAGTTTGTCAGGCCCAAACACTCACCAGATCTTGGGAAGGATCTATTTTAAAACAACTAAAACTTTACCGAACCACTGGTCATAGAGATGACATCACCTAATCCTCAGTACATCAGCTGGTGACCTCATAGAATTACACATCATCAAAAATCAAGGTCAGCCAGCAACTAGTATTATACACTTCTGGGTCATGATGTCGTGTGTGCTACTGCCCGACTGTGATTTTCAATGAAGTGTAATTTGATGAGGTGGTCAGTTGATATAATGAGAATTTGGCAATGCCATCCCGATGAATAGTGGTTCGGTAAAGTGGTACTTCGATGTTTTAAAATACATCCCTCAGGGAACACTATCAAATTTAGATACTACTCATCCGTAAATAATCAATTCAAGTAATCATATCATATGCATAATTTCTGAGACAAACTATTGATTTCATTGACTTCACTGTAGATTTGATCTGGGACACTCCCCCCAGTCCCATCTCTTTACCACATTCTACCTAATACATTCCTTCTGCACTTGTTTTTAGTCATTTTTAATTTAATTGCATTTTTAAACTGTGTTTGGTCTAATATTGCTACATACTCAAGTGTGCTAGCTTGCACTGCATTTGAATTGTTTTTATTGCTGTTTTAGATACTTTTCTGTAAAAAAAAAAAAAAAACAAAACTGTAAGCCTGTTTCCTACCTTTCCTGTAACTAGTGTAGTCCAGTTACAGATTTGTTGTATCCAGGACTGTATGTAAGCTTCTGACCCCCCCCCCCCCAAAGCCTTTCTGTGTTGGAGGGAAACCTTCTAGCTTGTCAGTGGGAGTGGTAAGCACTAGGTAACCTGTCTACCACATAAGGAGTGGTTCTGGCCCAGAAATTGTAGTTATTGGCCGTCTGGGCAATCTTTTCCATTTCTCTCAACTTTCTAATTTGAAAGCCTGCATTTGCACTTGTTTCTTTCCTGTAACTAATCTAGTGCAGATACAGATTCTTAGTTTTAGCACTTGAATTTGCTTATTTGTGCTCAGCACTTGCTCAGAACCTCTTGTAAGCACTAAATAAGCTACAAATTACTATAGCACTAAACCTTCCTCATTACCTAGAGGAAACAGTTTTTGCACTTTTCTCACTTGCTTAGAGAAAAACAGCTCTTGTACTCACTTTCCTCACTTATCTAGAGGAAAACCGTTTTTTATTCAGGCATGTCCAAGGGTCAGCTCCTAGTGTTCTCTCCTGTCTATCTGATGAATCTGGGCATCTTGGGGCAATGTAGAAATTGCCTCATGTACACAGACAACCCTCTCCTCCTACCACCCAACACTACAATCTGTGAGAGATGCACTTATCAAGCCAAACTGGAGGTAAAGCTCTCTCCAACCAAGACCAAACTTGACATTCAAGAGGAGAAGGTAAACACTTGCACCACACCACACTTATCACATAGTCTCACTAAATCTACACCACCAAAATCCACACATAGAAACACAAAAACATTCACGGAGGCTCTCAATAATAATCTGCCCAAGCAACAGAGACCTCCAAAGCAGAAACACAAGCAACTTCCACCCCCCAACACAACCCAAATGACACATAGCCCACAGACTCAGTGTGCCACTCAACCACAGCCAATAAGGCAAAACAACATATCTAACACACTAGTCATGGGTGACTCTACAGTCAGGCACACTGATGTCCCACTCACCAGGCTAAACAAGGAGAAGGTTACTGTCAGCTGCCTGTTGGGTGCCAGGATCCACCATATAACCCATGCACTCAGGTCACTCCACAACAAGTACAAATATGACTCTGTCATTATCCATGTTGGTGTGAATGACCTGAGACGTACCTCCCTGGCCTACATGAAACGAGACATGGAAGAGCTCTCTGATCTTGTAGCCCAAGCAGGTATGGCCCTAGCCCTAAGTAGCATTCTGCCATCGCCCAGAATGATACCGCAGTACAAGGACAAAATGATTGACTTCAACAATTGGCTGAGCTTCTGGTGTCATTCTAGGGGGATCCAGTATCTGTCTGCTTGGGATGACATGGTCCTCAGGCCACAATGCTTTGCCAGAGATGGCCTGCACCTGTCACCCCTGGGATTCTGGATACTGGCTAAGGCTCTTGCCGCCCCTATAGTGCCTTTTTTAGGCAAGGTTCAAATGACAAATTCACCACCGTAACAGGAACAGGCAAAAACTGAGGGTAATGCTACTCAATGCTAGAAGTCTAAACCTCAAAATGCACTCACTCGAGGCACACCTTAAAATGGAGACCATCGATATCTGTGCAGTGACTGAGACCTGGTTCAAGGATCCAGAAAGCATCCCTGCAGTACCAGGCTATAACTCATACCACACTTTTCGGCCATATAACCTGGACTGGAACACCAAAGGTGGAGGTGTGTCCATATTCATAAAGGATATCCACACCTCCAGGCTAGTTGCTCAGCATAATGCATCCGAGGTTATCCAAGTGCAACTAACTCTGGGCAAAACTGCAATCCAAATTGTAGCTTGCTACAGATCCCCAACCATGCCCCAAGATTCCCACTCCTCTTTTCTTGATGTACTGGAAAATATTAGGGTTCAACCAAACACCCTAATAATGGGCGATTTCAACTACCTCACCATTAACTGGGAAAACTACTTGTGTACCAGCTCCTTCACACAACGCTTTCTGGAATTCATAAACTCCAATGCCCTGGATCAATTATCCACACCCCCACCAGGGGCAGCAATATCCTAGACCTAGTCATTACCAACATGAGTGACTGGTGTTCCACACCTGAAGTCGACCCCTCGTTGGTCCGATCCGACCATAAGCTAATCACCCTTGATATCCACATCCCGCCTCCACCCCCTATTAAGGAAACCGTGGTTAAAATTTCTCCAAGGCCAACTTCATGCTTCTTAAGACAGAAGTGGTGAACTTCATGACACCCATGCAGATGGACAATACAGTTACGACTGCTGAATCCTACACAAATGCACTCTATAAGCACTTACATGAGTGCAAGGATCGTGCTATCCCAAAGAGAACCAAGACGCTATCCTCCAAAAAAAAAGGAAGCCAATCTAGTGGTCCCCTGCCATAAACAAACTGTACAACAGAAGGAAGAAATTGTTGCAAAAGAGAGTAAAATCCCATGAGTGGAGGAGCTCCCTGGTCAGCCTCAGTAAGAAGCTGAGATCCCTTATAAGATCATCCAAAGCTAGCTACGAAAACAAAATCGCCACTGATTCTAAGGACAACCACAACGTATTCTATAGCTATGTCAAGAATCTCAATAGCAACACCCAGATCTGCTCTGAGTTACAGCACAATGGCACGAAAATTACAGAGCCAACTGATATTGCCAACATCCTGGCAGATAGGTTCAGTGCTAACTTTACCCCCCACTCACCCACTAAAGGGCCCATATTTTATTTATTTATTTATTTATTTTACATTTGTTGCCCGGGCTAGTCTAACTGGATATATGTCCATTTTCAGTAGAGGCCCAAGGAGAAAAACTCATCGAAAAAAAAAATATTATACATAAGAGTCTACAAAAAAAAAACAGTGGCAAAAAACACAATACAATTACATAAGTATGAAACTGATTAGTAATATATTTTAGCAACCTTTTTAAAGTTACAAATAGTAATAAAAACATATTGGTATTATCCAGTTGTATAAAAAATAAACAAAAAAATTTAATGTACATGAGTTTATGCAGCACAGTAAAAAGGAAAAAAGAAAAATTTAATTGATTCAAAGAGAAAAAAATTGTAGGGGATAGAGAAGTACCAGAAAAAATGTTTTTAGTGGATACATATTTAGAGTAAGGGAGAAAATAATATCAGTCAGGATTGGAGTAGGGGAAGGTCCATTTGTTTCTAATGAAGATTTTCAATTGTTTTTTGAAAAGGTTCATGGAAGTAAGGGATGTAATTTCTCTTGGAAGTTTGTTCCAAGTGTTTCCAACCGCATTAGTGAACAGGCAGTCCCCGGATTTGTTGATGGATTTTATGGTGGCTACTTGTAGCTTCTTAGCAGATCTTAAGGTTGGAAGATTTTTATAGGAGTTAAAAAGGTTACAGAGTATGGGAGTATTTGTAGGATGACGTAAAATCTTATGGATAAAAGTAAGCTGCTGGAAAAGAAGTTGGTTTTGTACTTCCAGCCATCCTAGAAGTTTAAGATTATGGCAATGGTAGGTACGGAAAGGAGCACTGGTGGCAAATCTGGCTATGTTGTTGTGGGGGGTTGCTAGTTTATTCAGATTGCTTTTGGATAGGTTAGTATAGATAGGGGAGGCATAGAGAAGGGTGGAAAGGAGGTGGGTTTGGGCAATAGAAATCTTAGCTGAGGCTGTGAGAAAGGGTTTGATTCTATAGAGGAATCCAAGTTTTCTGTTAACTGATTTAATAGTTGAGTTAATGTGTGTGTCAAAGTTGAGATTGTTATCTATTGTTACACCCAGGAGTTTAGTGGTGGTGTCAGGAGCAATTTGTGTGCCATTATTTGATATAAGTATGAAATTTATGGGGGGAGACTTCTGTGTGGGTGTAAACAGTAATAATTTAGTTTTTTGGGGGTTAAAGAGGAGACATCTTTGATGGAACCAGTTTTCTACTAAGGTAAAGATTGTGTACTGGTTTGTAGTTGTGCCGGGGAGGATGCTGTACATATCAAGATCGAATCATCAGCGTATTGAATGCATGTAGTTTGGGGAATGGAGGTTTTCAGATCGTTAATGAAAATAGTGAAGAGGAGTGGTCCAAGAATTGATCCTCGTGGGACTCCAAGGGTGATTGGAAGCTGAGAGGATAAGTTGTTGTCCCACAGGACTGATTGTTTTCTGTTTTCCAGGTAAGATTGGAACCATTGTACTAATTGAGAATCAAGAGAAAGTGATTTAAGTATGCCTATCAATAGTTGGTGGTTAACCATATCAAAGGCCTTAGAGAGGTCTATGAAAAGCGCAGAAGATAGCAGGTTAGAATTCCTATTTTTATTAATGCAGTCTGTAAAGGATAGAAGAGCAGTTGTGGTACTATGGTGTGGCCTGAAACTGTGTTGGCAGACCACTAGTAGGTTATTTTGGAGGAGATGATGCAGTAGTTGATGGTGGATACATCTCTCCATAATATTTGCTAGGGGAGAGAGAAGGGCTATGGGGCAGAAGTTTTCTAATTCATTTGAGGTACCTCCCTTATGCAAAGGGATGATATGAGAGACTTTCCAGATGGATGGGACATAGGATTCAGAAATGGTTCTGTTTATTAAGATAGAAATAGGGTAGGCAAGTACACCTGCTGCAATTTACAAGTATTCAGCTGGGAGGAGGTCAGCTGATGGTGTACATGGTTTAAGTTTTAGAAGCAGGGAGTATATGAGAGATGTTGGAACAGGCCGGAGGTTGAATGTTTGGGGCAAGGTGGTTAGTGAGGGTAAATTGGTGGTGGTCACAGGTGGAAAGGTATTTGTTAGTGATTGGACTGTTTCAGAGAAAAATATATTAAAGGTGTCAGCAATTTGGTTGGGAGAAGTTTGAGTTAAGTTAGAGGGGGTAGGTGTTTTGGACCGTCATGGGTGGAGTAGTTTATTGATTTCTGACCAAAACTTTTGTGGGTTTTGCTGTTGGGTTTGTTGGAGTTTTAGGTAGTGTTTTTTTTTTGTCAAAGTATATAGATTTTATATATATATATATATATATATATATATATATATATATATATATATATATATATATACACAGGAAGAATGCACTCTCTAAACCCAAAAACACAGTATCTATGGGACCGGACAACATCCCAGGCTGCATTTTACACGAACTTCAGAACGAACTGGCTCCCCACCTAAGCACCATGTTCAATCATAGCCTCACATCAGGCTTTGTGCCCACTGAATGGCGTACAGCAACAGTTATCCCACTCCACAAAGGGGGGGGCCACCACTGATCCTGGGAACTATCACCCTATTAGCCTGATGAGCCTGGTCTGCAAGGCCATGGAACGTATCATCATGGAACTCATAAACAAAGAGATTGGTAACCTCCAAACTCTGGATCCCACCCAGTTCAGGTTTGTGAAAGGCAGATCATGCCTCCTGAACCTGCTCGACTTCTTTGAGGCTATCACCAAAGCCGTAGATGAGGGTAAGGTGGTTCACACAGCCTATCTTGACCTCGCCAAGACTTTCGACACCATCCCCCATTCTGGAATTATAGCTAAACTCACTAAACTAGGTATAAATCTCTATGTCACAAGATGGGTTGCCAACTGGCTCACTGACAGAACCCACACTGTAAAAGTTGCACACTCCAAGTCTGACCTTAAACCAGTGACAAGTGCAGTACGACAGGGTTCAGTCCGGGGACCTCTCCTGTTTGGTATCTACTTCTCTAAAGTACAGGCTAACACAGAAGGCCTCTGGCTAATGAAGTTCACAGATGACTGCAAACTAGGAACCATAGTCGGGTCCCCAAATGATGTGGAAATCCTACAGAAGGGCCTCGCTGAGACAGATGCCTGGTGTCAGAGCCATGGCCTCAAGCTCACTGCCAAAAAGTGCATTGTCATTCCCTTTGGTAAAAACTCTGTACCCATGAACTACTACATAGACAGCAGTCTACTAAATCTACTTAACACCAAATGTGTGATAAGAGACCTTGGGACCCAGGTGGACAGTAGTTTGTCCTTTGATAGTCACATCACCACAGTAGTTAGGAAGTCCTTCTACATGCCTCACCTCATCATAAAAGGGTTCTCATTCAGGAAAAAAAGAGGTCATTGTTCCTCTCTACTCAACACTCATTAGACCCATTATAGAGTACAACGCCCCTTTTGGAATATACCTCACAAGACATCTGCAGCAGCTGAAAAGGCCACAGAAGTACCTCACAAAGAGGATTACTGGCCTCAAACAGATGCCCTACACTGACCGTCTCAAAAAACTCCAGCTTTACTCTGTAGCATATCACCTACTCCAAGGTGATCTCTGCCTAACATATAAAGCTATGTCAAACCCAGAGCTGTTGGACATGCTACACCTAAAGAAATCCCAATCCCTCTGAGCTACACGGTTTAGGGACCTAAACCTTGTCACCACAATAAACAGGACATGCTGGAGGGATAGATTCCTGTCCCGGAGACTTCCCATACTCTGGAACAGGCTACCCATCTAAGTCAAGCAAAGTTCTTCATTAGCACTCTTCAAGAAAAATCTTGATGAGTGGATGGGAAATAAAAAATACACCCTGGGGATCACTTCTGTGTCTCTGCTCAACAGTGGCACAGGAAAATAACTTTCTTGGGTGGTGTAAGCCAGGGAACCTTGTTGGCTAGGCTTATGTAGGCCCTCGGGCCGATAGCCTAGTACCTACCTATGAACCTACATTTTTGTGCTTTATTGAGGATACTTGCCATGTCTTCCTATTAGTATAAAGAGTACAAGACACAGTATGTAAGGGTTAGGTTGTATGCAAATTTCCACTTGCTGAAAGACTAATTGCATCAAATCTCTGATATTTAACACTATGCAGTCTTCCTTCATCTTCTTGAGAATACGAAGCAAAGCAGTATGACTAGCATTCATTAACAGTCCATTTATTAATCTGGAGAAACAGTAATCTTTTAATGTGCAAATTTCACATAATACTCATATCAGACATTATATACAAGTAGTGCCTACCAGGAAAGGACAATCCCTGTACCATTCAAACAATACACACATGAAACCTATATGGTTTACCCAATCATCACTGATCCATCCCAGTCTAGATACACTTAGTACTTTGCCTCTTTGCTAACACTTTAGAAAGTTATTTTCCCTAATTGTATTCAACATGTTTCTTATACTACTATATACTTTCTACTACACATTAGAAAATCAGCTCCAAACTACCAGTTGTAAGAAAGGCTTGCAGAAAGAAGTAGCTTGCTCAACCATCATTCATTTTTAACAGAAAGCTCATCTAGCATATTAAATTCTTCTTAACAAACCAAACAGTTTCTAAACCAAACTAGCCTACCAAGTAGCGAAAGATGAATTGGATAGTCTTGACAAGATAAAGCTTCTCAAACTAATATTTGTAAAAGTAAAAAAACTTGTTTATTTATATTATTTTGAATTTGTTAGCTTGGGGAAATACAATAGATATATGGTGATATATACAGATTGAATGACAAAATGCAATATATACAATATTATATGCAAAGTGAATATCATAGTGAGCTTGACAGTATAAACAATATATAAATGACGTTATATACAAAGTGACTGAAAAAGTGATGTACATACATGCATTATATATAAAAAACACACAACCTGTTCTAATTGAGACACCTAAATGCACAGCAAAATGTAATAGCAATCAGCAGAAAAGTACCATTAGAATCTTTTAGTATTGGACTATTTCTAGAATGCTTCTACCTTTAAACAAATAGAGCCATAACAATTTCTGATGTAGTGTATCTTATGAAAATTGTACACAAGGTTTTATAATTGAATTTACACAAGAATTATCATAGCTTGCCAGCCTAGGTATTCCAATGCAAGGTATTGGAACCAGTGAATCAAATATATACTCCAGTAGTAGAAACAACAATCAACAATGGTTATGCTCAATTATCATTAGAACAACTTTAAAGTAAGACAATGAAACAGTATACTTCAGATCACATGGTCACTCTTCATAAATTTCAACTATGTTATCTTAATATTAGTTGTGAGCCAGTGACACAAAGATATCTTGCATATTAATCCCAGACTTCTTAAACTATTTATATAAGGACCACTACCTGCAGAGACTAAAAAATGCATTTTTATATTGTCATGAAGTTTTGCACAATCCAAAACTTTCATTTAGTGCTGGTGAAATGAGAAAGACCAATGAGGAAAATTCCTGAAGAATATATCATAAGATTTCAATTAGGTCTCATAAGGTAGGCACTGAGGAAGCTGACCAGAATAGAATTGTTTTAATATGTTGACAGATTGGGATCATTCTCTTGGGAGGAAGATATACTATGGGGAAAAGAATAGTTGTGTTTAGGGTGCAGTTTTCCTTTAATTAACAAAATGTGTACCAGCGGGCCATAATAAAATTTGTTACATCCACTGTACCTATCTCTCAAGCTAAATCATGTATCAGCATGCACTGTGTATCCTTCCTAGTATAAAATGTATCCACGTTACTAAAATATGCAAATAAAAACGTGACTACAATAAAAAAGTATCCAAAGTACCATTCTACTTGATGATATAACAGATGCATATCTAAGTATGTCTAGATACAGATATACTTTTATTAGGTAAGTTGCAGCTTTATGAAAACATACTCCCAGTTTCAGTTTGATAAATGCAAACATAGCCTCAGGGCTTATAAACTGCAAACATATTCTCATTGACAAAGAATAATATTCCCCCTAACCTCATGTGGTAAGAGCCTGCTGTGGTGTGGGATATTGGTACAGACTTTCCCAAAGAAATACTATTCACAGCAATAATCAGTCATATCACCTTTAAAATTATATAGTTGTTAGTTCAGAGGATGAAGCTGTGAATGAGCTCCTTCCTGTACTGCAGGGTTTGAGTCCCTCAGCCACCATTTGCCTAGTGTCTGTCTCTGACCAAGTCACTTACCAAGAAAATTATGGGCTGGTGACTACCTATGACCCTATATTAAGTAGTCCTTCTTTGTTTACTAAGCTCCAGTAAGGCATGTCAGTAGAAACTTTTATGAAGGAAAATTAAACAGGTGAGTCAAATCAATTATGTCTATGATCAAATAAGTAATATAATTAGTCCATAGATCAGATTTCAGTCTACCTAAAAAGTCCCATGAGTCCTTAATCATGTGTGCATTAATCCATTGTATGGGTTTTAGTAATTTGTCTACCATAACTGTGAAAGGGTAGGTTCTGGACCCTTATGCTGAGACTATGGGCCTGAAGAGAGTCTGGTTCATATTTTTATGTACCTTGGGTATGCCAAACATACTCGGTATAAAAGGTTTGGCTGGGTTTGGCTTTACTGGCCTGAATTTGTCCATAACAGACTTAAAAAGAAAAAAGTCACGGCATTCAGAACCGCCATATAGCTGAAACACCTGATGTCCTTAAGGGATCATTTGCATATATCCCATATGCCTCTAATACAAGAGGTTTAAAGAATCACACAGTAGAAACTCTAGATTGGCTATATTTTTCTTGGTGGCTTTACTGATTGGTTTGTCTGTGTGTCCTTTTTACTTATTGATTTAGTTTGTTAGTTGGGATATTTTGCAGACAGTCTAATGGTTATGGACATCAGCTGGGTATGACAACCCTGTGTTTCTAAAGGTTAGCTAACAGTCCATTTATGCTGTACTGATGAAGCCATAAGAATGCTGAAACATGCATGTCCACAGCTAGTGGGTTCAGCTTTATTGGCCTGAATTTGTCCATAACAGACTTAAAAAGAAAAAAAGTCATGGGCATTCAGAACTGCCATACACCTGAAACACCTGATCGCCTTAAGGGGTCATTTACATATATCCCATATGCCTCTAATACAAGAGGTTTAAGGAATCACACAGTGGAAACTCTAGCTTGGCTAGAGTTTTCTTGGAGCTTTTATGGTATAAAAGGTTTAGAATTTTTCAAAAAATTGTATATGTTAATATCATATAAATGTTGTAACAAACCACCATCCAAGTACTGGTAGGGTTGCCACCTTCGTTCACGGCTAAAACCGGAGCCACGCCACGCCCCTCGCGTCACCAGTAACCCGCCCACCCCTCTCCTGCCAACAATACCGCCCATTTTGTGATGTCACGACAGCATCACTCAACGGGAACGCCCTCTTTTTTCGTTCCCGCCGCCTGCTTTTGGCTGATTTGCTATGCTTTTCTGTAAGAAAAGCATAGTAAATCAGCCGATCAACGGAACGCCTCTTTTTGCTCCCGCCGCCTGCTTTTGGCTGATTTGCTATGCTTTTCTGTAAGAAAAGCATAGTAAATCAGCCGATTTACAAACTCCGATAGTCTGTTTCCTTTTTGAAACAGAATACCGGAGTTTGTACAGTGTTTTCCGGACTACCGGAGAATCAGTTTGATTTCCTGATAGTCCGGAAAAAAAACGAAGGGGTGGCAAGCCTAAGTACTGGTCAATTTTACTATATGACATGTGAACATCATTCCTAGCAACCACTCAGTATATGTCACTGTCATAAAGTATTTCATCATTTCCCCTACATAAATCAGATTAACAAATAATACAACTTCCCCTCCCTTATCAGGCTTCATAATTCTTATTAAGGAATTCTTTTTCAGATCGTGCAACAACTCATATTCACTTTTCTTTAAAGGGACAGTCCCAGAGATTTTTTGCTTTGATTCTGGTCTTTGTTTACATTTTTAGTCTGTCTTTCTGTGCATGTCACAGCTTTGGCTGCAGAGGTTGGGGGAGGGGTGCTTACAGAAAGTTTCAATAGTCTTAATCAAATTTAATCTCAAATTGCAGATGTACTCACAACAGTTTTACTGAGTCATTCATTAGTTTCACCTGTGCTTTTTATCCTCAAGAGAAAAGTAGCCTTTCAGGAATTTTATGACCTCAGTTGCTACTGAGGAAAGCATATGAGCATCGCAAAGCTAAAATGTTAGTAAATAGAGTTTTCTGTTCATTTCTTTTCATATTTTATTTTGTACAGCTTTCTGAATGCTAGCTAAGTGTTATGATGTCATGCACGACTGCCACTTGCTTTGTTTAAAGCATCAAAATGATAGAAGTTTCGAACAGTAGTAGCAGAAATCTTTTTTTCATGTTTTGTTTTTTGATCTCTGAATACTAGCTAAATGTAATGGTTTACTTAACTGCTGTAAAAACACGTGTGAAGTAAGCAATAGATTTATTTATGCAATGAAGCCGAAAACTTACTGCCAGTGGGGGCTGTACAGTACAGCGACCTGTGATAGGTGTACATACTAATGGATTGATTTACGCGCAGTAAGGGGAATACATCAAGAGACTGCTAAAATTTAGTAAGAATTCAAAAACTATACCCTTTTGACTATACTGTTCGCAGTTACCCTGCACAGAATAAAGGAAATGAAGAGCTGCACAATTAAGATAAGCTTTTTGACAAGTTCATAAAAAGTAAACACTGAGATTCTTGCCTAACCACCCCACCACAAACACACACACACACAGATGTAATAACCTTATTGTTACCTAGTGATTGGAGACTGAAAGCTTTGACAGGAACTGAATACTGTTAACTGTGTTCACCAGGGGGAATGAAAACAGGGCTGCATAAAGTAAATTGAAAGCAGGAGTTGGGTTGCTGATGACATGGTAAGTGGGTGGTGACAACTGGGAGCTATCAGAACAAGCTTCTTTTGGACAGAATTGTCCCTTTAAATTATATCTTCTCTTCCTCATACTACCTAACCCAAACTGTCTGTAAAATTTTTGTTCACATACATTGAAAAACTGCACTGTAGCATTCATAATGGGCATAGCCAAACTCTTTTTCTTAAAGGCACATTTATCCTTAACTTTGTTGTTAGACTCATTCTGGAACTGGATAGCAAAATGTAACTTCCTGATGTATAATTTAAATTCAGTTAAAGTGTCAGTCAAAGTGTAGCAGGATGAAGAAATAAAAGTAAACCCGTTTTCAAATAAAGAAACATATTCATCTGTAATATCCAAATTACTATAGTTATAAACCACAGAATTATTACACTTAACAATAATTCCATTGTTTTCAAGCATAACAGGGGATCTTAAGTTCTGCTTCTGTTTTGGTTCCTCCATGAGTCCCTGCCCCTTCCCCTTCCACTTACTCTTCTTCTCCCGGGTAGGCCACCTCCAAAGTACTCCTGATACATATGAACTTGGGCTCGGGGGTCCATTCTGTCCATTCCAGATGGATATGAATGATTTGCTATCCTTTCTGATAGCTGGAGAGGGGGAAATTCTAAATCACATTCAAGGTTTATAAAAAAACATAATCTATAAGAACTGATGTGTACTGGCTAGTGATGCAAGGGTGAAAAACATAGTAGGAAACAAACCAATATTTGTTTACAAAAGGACCAGGAACATAAAGAACATTGCGGGTGGTGCAATGGTGCAGCGGTTAATGTTGTCACCTCACATCAAGAGGTTCTCCGGTTCTCCGGTTTGATTCTTGGCTGGGGTGCCTTCTGTGTGGAGTTTGCATTTTCTCCCTGCACTTGCGTGGATTTCCTCTGGGAGCTCTGGTTTCCTTCCACATTATAAAGGCATACATCTGGAGCATTTCTTCCTGGTCCTCCGCTGAAAATAGGCTCTGTCCTAGTCAGACTTTCCCTGTCAACAAATGTTAAAATTAAATTAAATAAAAAAAATTAAATTGCGGAAAATGGGTATAAAGCTAAACCAGAATCTAAAATGAAAACTGGCACAAAAAATGTGGAGCATATAACCAGTGATCTGAAGTAGGAGATTCATTTGTCTGCAACCTGTGGGTTATGGATCCGACATCGGATCCGAACCAGCATGGTTTACCAGCTATGGATCCAAGCTCTCAGCTCCTCCCCTCACCCATAATACCCTGCTCTACCCTCATGACCTCAGATCTCGTTTGCCGCTCATGGTGACCAGATTGTTTTTCCAGCTCTCCAGCTAAGTGATAGTTTAAGTATTTAAATTGTAAAATTTAAATAATTTTTTGGTTGATTTGTGTGAAAGTGTAGGTTTCCCTTTTTATATTATTACTTTTTTTAGTGTTTAATCAAAAATTTATATCCCTCCCCTCGCTGGTAGCGTAGTGTGTGTGTTGGGCCTGTGAGTGATTTTTGTTTTAGTTACTTACCTTAGTTATAGTAACTGTTTTTTTTGTTAGCTTGGGATGTCTGAGCAGCCCAAGTCTATTTTTTCTAAATGCTCCGAGTGTGGCCATAAGCTTTCCCCAGCTGATGGCCACACTCGGTGTGTTAGATGCCGGGGGGTTGAACACCTCACATCTGGATGTTCCATTTGTGCAGGGTTCAACCCCAGGGCATTGAGGGAGCGGAGGTCCAAGCTTGTTTTGGCGGGCCTTTTACCGCCGGACTCGGCTCCAACCTCCGCTCCTTCGGGGGTAACCGTCTCCACGGTTATTCCCTCTCCGGCTCCCCCTCCTCCTCCTGGGACTCAACCTCCCGCTTCTGGTTCGGAGCAGAAGGGATGCTAGAAAAAGAGACCGGAGGGAGAAGCACCACAAGCGGCGGGCCGAGACCTCTGTTTCGGCCCCGCCAGCCAAGCGGGCTTCTCCCCCGGCTCCATTGTCGGCTGGATCTCCTCCTCGGCTCCGGTCTCCAGTGTGTTTTTCACCGGGACCTGAGGAGGAGGAGACCCGATCTCCGTCGAGGCTATCGAGGAGGCACTCAAGGCCTACCTCGGTGGCCTCGTCGAGATCAACGTACAGCCTATCGGATGCTGATCTGGACCGGATGATGAGAAGGTTCATCCAGGCCCAGATGCAGATGGGAGTGCTCTTGCCTAGCTCGACCCCCTTTTTCAAGCCGATTGCTCCTTCTCCGACCCGCTACCCGGGTTCGGAGCAGTTGGAGCCGAGCAGCTTCAGAGCCGGGGGTGGGTCGGCGCCGATAGTACTTGGTACTTCGGATCCGACCCTGCCCTCGAGTGCATCGGATCTGACCTCTCGGAGCCTGGATCCGAGCCTCGGATCCGGGGGGATCAGTGCTCCTTCGGCGCCGTCTGTGTCGGACCGCACTGTCCTTCGGATCTGGCGCCGCGCCGGCTCCGATCCACTCTTCGGATCCGAGGGGGAGCCGATTGTTGGATCCTTTGGTCGAGGTCGGCTCCCCTTCGGCCTTTGATGTAGTGGAGAGGGCCCTGTTGAGGGTCTCCGGACCCCCGGCACTTGTTTCGGCTCCATCCCGCGCTCCCTCTGCACTGGGTCAGGCTTCCACCATCCGGCCCTTGGGACAGCCCGCTTCTGTGCCCCAAGCTGTTCCCCTGGAACAGGTTGCTGCTGGCGAGGAGTCCTCTGACAGCCCCCCAGAGGATGTTCCTTGCAAGCATTCGTGCAAAAGGAGGCACATTGACTCCCCCGAGTCTCTCACGGAAGACACGGATTTGGAGGAAGGGGAAGGCTCCCCACGGTCACCCCCTGAGGATGTCTCATTTGGAGACATCATGGAAATGCTCCATATAAGGGGGGGGTGGTCTGCCCCCAAGTCTTCCTCAGACGAGTCCGTGTTCTTGGAGGCATTTGAAGCGGGCCCGTCTACCTCTTGGGTGTCCCCTCCTCCCGACCCCCTGGTGGACCTCATTACCACCAGGGTGTGGAAGGAACCGGACACCGTGGAGCCAATCCCTAAGAGGCCCGACAGGATCCTCAGCCCACCGTCTGACCGTGCCCATTGGAGTAAGGGGCCTCCGGTAGATGCCATGTTGACGGCGGCGGCCACCAAGAGGGAACTTGCTCAGGAGAGTCCCTCAGTCCACCCCCCGAGCAAGGAGTCTCGGATGATGGACCGCTTGGGGAAGCGGATGTTTAGTTCAGCGACCTTCTCGGTAAGGGCACTGAACTACCTGGCACACGTCATTAGGATGCAGCGAGATCTCATTAAAGAATACGCTGCATCTCCCCCAGAGTCCATGTCGGAGGAGGACAAAGTGCTGCACTCCACCCGCATGGCCACTCTTAGATCAGTTACCAATACCTCTATGCGGCTACTCTCCCATGCTACGGAAGGAGCCGCTAGAGCCGCAGGGGCAGGTCTAGTCACTAGACGTCAGGCCTGGCTCCATCATTGCAATTTTTCTGAGCCCTTCAAAACGTCATTTGCGAACGCCCCCTTTGATGGTTCTGCCCTCTTTGGCAAAACCGTTCGCAACACTTTGACCCAGAGCGAGAAGGACGGGAAGACGCTGTCTGCCATCGGAATCCGCTTCTCTGCACCCCAGAGGCCCTATTCTAGGAACCAAAAGGGTCAGAAGAAGATGTGGTTCTGGAAGTCACAGCAATCCCAGCCTGCTCCGGACAACCAGTCCTTCCATGGCAGAGGAGGACAGGGAGGACGCCGCCCTAGAGGCAGAGGGGCTCCCAGGAACTTCGGGTCCAGAGAACCCTTCTCTGAACGGCCCGCAGCAACCCTGAGGGGTTGCCCGGCTGCTCCACTCTGGAGGCAGTCGGGGGATGTTTTTCGGGGCACCTAGCGGCATGGGAGTCCATAACATCAGACCGCTGGGTTCTCCAGATCATATCCAGAGGATACCGCATCCCTTTTCGTCACTTACCAAAGTTGAAGTCCCTCCCAGACGTTCCACCCGGTCAACGGGAGGCCGCTTTGGCAGAAATTGGCCATCTGCTAAAGAAAAGAGCCATCCAGCCCGTCCCCCCAGACCAGATCGGATCAGGGTTCTACTCCAGGTTCTTTTAGTGCCAAAAAGACGGGGGATCTAAGACCAATTTTAGACCTTTCTCTCTTGAACCTGGCAGTTCCCAAGGAGAAGTTCCGAATGGTCACTCTGCAATCTATTCTCCCCCTTCTGGGAGAAAATCACTGGATGTGCTCCATAGACCTCAAGGATGTACTACCATATACTAATGGACAGGCGCTCCAGGAGGTTTCTCCGCTTCCGGCTGGGAGCCAGTCACTACCAGTTCCGGGTCCTTCCCTTTGGTCTCACCACAGCCCCCAGGGTGTTCACCAAAGTATTAGCAGTGGTAGCGGCCCACCTGAGGCTTCAGGGGGTGCAGGTCTTCCCCTACCTGGACGACTGGCTCCTTACCGCCCCAACAAGGCATCTACTACTATTGGCGCGAGACTCCTTTCTCCATCTTGCTCCCAATCTGGGCATTACAATAAATACAAAGAAATCCAACCTGGCGCCCACACAGCTCTTAGATTTTATAGGGGCCAGGTTAGACACAAGGAGTTTAAAAGCCTTCCTCACTGCGGACAGAGTTCAAAATCTGCAGCTCCAGGTGCGGGCCATTCTCCACTCAAGTTCTGTTCCGGCGGAGTTGGTCCTGAGGGCTCTAGGGTCCATGGCGTCTGCTATAGCACTTCTTCCTCTTGCCAGGCTCAATATGCGCATCCTCCAGTGGACTCTCTTAGTACAATGGTCATACCTTGCTCTCCTATGCATCATCCCATTGCGATCAGCAAGGCTTGCAAGCGGTCCCTCCTGTGGTGGCTTCACTCCCCAGATCTCCACGGAGGCCGCCCATTTTGTGCTTCTCCCCCTCTCGCCACGGTGACCACGGATGCCTCCCGCCTCGGGTGGGGGCATTTTGGGCCGGACCGTCCAAGGCACATGGAACGATTCAGAGACCTTACTGCATATCAACGTTCTAGAGATGAGAGCAGTGCTCTTAGCGTTGCTAGCACTTCAGGACTTTCTTCCCTTGGGAACAATTGCGATTCAATCGGACAACATGTCAGTTGTCTGGTACATCAACAAGCAAGGGGGAACGAGGTCTTACCCTCTTTGTCGAGAAGCCATGAGAGTTTGGGAATGGGCAATCTCCACCAACCGCTTTCTAATAGCAACGCACATCCGGGTCGGTCCAACATCCTGGCGGACAAGCTCAGTCGCACCATTCTGACCCCTTACGAGTGGTCTCTCAATTTTCAAGTAGTGGAACGCATATTCGCACGGTGGGGAACTCCTTCATGCGATCTTTTTGCCTCTCCCTCAAACACCAAGTGCGACAGATTTTCGCTCTGATACCTCCTCCAGGAGGTTCTCCAAGAGACGCTCTGGTGCATGCTTGGCCACCCGGTCTTCTGTATGCTTATCCACCCTTGCCTCTGATGCTCCAAGTTCTTCAGAAAGCCTCTCGGGTGGGTTGCAGAATGATTCTCATTGCTCCGTTTTGGCCTCGACAGATCTGGTTCCCCTTCCTAAGGTCTCACTCGGTGAATCCTCCTTGGATTCTAGATCCCATTCCGGATCTGATATCTCATCCATCCTGCATATCTCCTTCGAACCTGGACAACCTCAAGCTGACCGCTTGGCTGCTCCAGTTCCACTCTTGATCAGGACTCCCAGTATTTCATCCCCTGTTAAGGTGATCCTGGTGGCAGCTCATAAACCATCCACTAGGAAAGTCTACCGCAGCAAGTGGAAACGGTTTTCTTTGTGGGCGGAGCGGCAAGGCCTGAATCCCTTCACAGTTCCTCTCCCTTTAGTGCTTGATTTCTTAACCACTCTTTTTAATGATGGTGCCAGCAGTTCCACAGTCAAAGTACAACTGGCGGCAATCTCACATTATCACATTGGTCATGACTCTAGTCCACTCATGTCAGCCAAGTTGTGTAAAATTTTCCTTAAAGGTACTTTCCTTCTCAGGCCCCCTGTAAAACAAGCGGTTCCTCCATGGGACCTTTCCTTAGTTCTCCAGGCCTTGACCACCCCCCCCCTTCGAACCAGCGGCTACGGTGGATCTCAAATTCTTGTCTTTCAAGACAGCCTTTTTAGTAGCCATTACATCGGCCAAGAGAGTTTCAGAGCTCCAAGCATTATCAGCTAAACCTCCTTACTTGGTCTTTCATCCGGACCGTGTTTACCTCAGGACCAACCCGTCCTTTCTTCCTAAAGTAGCTTCTGAAGCAAACATTAATCAATCCATTAACCTCCCTGTTTTCTTTCCTAAATATGAAAACAAAGGTGAATATAAGCTTCACTCCTTAGATGTTCACAGGCAACTTAGATTTTATCTAAACAGAACAGCTGGTCATAGGCAATCCGACCAGTTGTTCATTTCCTTTGCTAAATTTAATTTGGGCAAGCCAATTTCTAAAGTCTCTCTGTCTCGCTGGATTTCACAGTGTATCTTATTGGCTTATCAAGCTTCAGGAAGGCCCGCACCGGAGGGTGTACACGCCCATTCAACCCGGTCAGTATCTACCTCGGCAGCCTTTAAGGCTAGGATTCCTCTAGATGATATTTGTGCAGCAGCCACGTGGGCTTCATCTCATACTTTTATTTCCCACTACAAGTTGGATCTTGCATCTAGGGGTAGAGCATCC
Source organism: Protopterus annectens (assembly GCF_019279795.1). Lineage (NCBI taxonomy): Eukaryota > Metazoa > Chordata > Ceratodontiformes > Protopteridae > Protopterus > Protopterus annectens. The sequence continues at coordinate 477,744,391 of NC_056727.1, forward strand.
TTTGGCTCTGCGGTGCTCCGGAATATCCTTCCATGATGGCCGCCCAAGATTCAGGTAGCTGGGGACTCTGTCCCACAGGTTGCAGACAAATGAATCTCCTACTTCAGATTTAGAAGTTATGTACTCACCATAACGTTCCATCTGAGTAGGTGTATTCATTTGTCTGCAACCATCCCGCCCTCCTATCCCCCTGGCCTTTCAGTTTCCTGCATATTATGTGTTACCCTTTTCAGGGTGTTCTTGCTGTTGGCAAACTCGATCTGAGGTCATGAGGGTAGAGCAGGGTATTATGGGTGAGGGGAGGAGCTGAGAGCTTGGATCCATAGCTGGTAAACCATGCCGGTTCGGATCCGATGTCGGATCCATAACCCACAGGTTGCAGACAAATGAATACACCTACTCAGATGGAACGTTATGGTGAGTACATAACTTCTAATTAAGTCCATTTTAGAAACTTACTCCATTACATTGAATAATGTTTTAAAAAAACAAAATATGTTTTCAAGGGAGCAATTAAAAGTTCAGTTTTGTCTGACTTGATCCAAAGAATAAAATGTTTTTTTTAAGTTGGACTTTGTATTCCCTTTCTGGAGTTGGCAACATTACACATTTTGGTGGATACTTGTGGATCTTCAAGTGTTTTTGTGATTTCTTGGTTCCCTAACCCCATTCCCAATAATTCACCTCTCAAAACCATGCTACACTTCAACTCTTAAATCATAGTTAGTATAGCATCTCTAACCAAGGATTCCCCAACATTGAATCCTAACCCTGCCCAGTAGCCACATATCATTACATCTACTTTCACCTTCAGACCTGTGCCCATATCCTGTATAAAGCTGCTGTAAACAAACTCAAACCATACTCTGCTTCAGCTGATTACCTTCCAAGCAAGTACCTTAAACCAGAAGCCAATAGCACTGCCTATCCTGTCTCAGTTCTTATATAATAGGTCAGTCCAGGAATGCCACTTTCTCTCACTCTGGAAAAAGTCACACATTATCCCTCTGCTCAAAGGAGAAAATTCAACAGACATTAGTACTTTTAGACTTAAAGTAATCTTATTCCCCATCTCCAAAATACTTGAAAAAAATGTATTCAAAAACAATTGCTGAAGTACCTCCTGCAGGAAGGTCTCCACCCACGACACAATGTGGCTTCTGTCTTTTCCATAGTACTAACACTGTACTTCTAACCTAGATAGATACTGTTGCTAAAGCTAGAGACAATGGCAAACTAGTCTCTTCCTTATTTCTAGTCTTGTCTAAATTTTTAGACACACTTTGTCACAGCAAACTTCTACTTCAAAATATCCTCATTAGGTCTTTTCACACCACCCCCCATGGTTTAAAAGCTACCTATCCAATGGGTATCAGTCAGTAAAATGGCAGTCCACTCTCTCTCCATACCTCCCAGTCACCACTGGTGTACCACGATGCTATACCTCCCAGTCACATCGGTGTACCACAATGCTCTATTCTTAGTCCCATCCTCTTTAACATTCTCACCAACACCCTCTACACACTCACACAAAAAGCCTCCCTAATACAATATGCAGATAACTCAACACTCATTTGCACATCTGACAACATGGCAAACCTCCAAAAACTTACTCAGGAAGCTTTAACAGCCATTGAAGCATGGCTTTGTAACTCACACCTCCTGCTTAACCCTAAAAAAAAAAAAAAAATACTACGTTTTCTCCTCAAAACCCTCTCTCATAAAAACGAAATTTAAAGCTCTCTCTTGATAATACGACCACTGAAGCTGCTACTCATAGCAAATTATTTGAGATAATAATCTGAAATTCGACCTGCATATACAAAATTGCATAAGAAAAACTCATCAAAAACTAGGGATGCTTTCTTTACAGAGCAAAAAACACTCTCACCAGCACAACTAAAGCTACACTTGTCACTGCTTATCTCCTCCCCACACTTCTTTATGGTGATCCCATATTTACTGACATTCAGGCATCACACAAATCAAGACTTGAACGATGCTATAACAAAGTTGCTAAATTTCAGCAAATACTCCTTTCAGAACCCACCACTGTATAGCACTAAAAGCCTAAATTGGTTAGAACTACCCCATCAACTAACATATTCACAGCTCCTTACTACCTATAAAATTATCCAGTGTCCATCTGCTTGTCCAGCACTAAATAACATTCTACATAACTATGATCCCACTCTGTCATTATGATCCAATGACGAAAATCTGCTGTCTGTCCACAAGCCTATCAAATCTGCTGGGCATTGTCTATACTAGCACCATGTTGCTAATGCCTGGAACTCCTTACCTGTATCCATCAGGTCAATACCCTCCCTTCCATCCTTCAAAACCATTCTGAAAATCTTCCTAGCCAAAAGCTCGATCCATTCTTGCTCAACACTGGGATAGACTATATCCTTAAATGTGAAGAAGTGCCTGTTTGTACCTTACACCTCTTTACTCTAACTTCTTCACTCACTTGCTTACTTCTATCAATTTCTGTCCCCCTGGCTCTCTCTCTAAATATACCATAACCCTACTTTTCTCTTGCTTCAAATTGCAATTCCTGTTTTTATTATACCAATTTACTTTTAATTTCTGTGTAAACTGTCTAAAATGTCTCTAAATATTAAATCATCATATAGCTT
>NC_056727.1:477749532-477757032 GCF_019279795.1 Protopterus annectens
AGGTGTGGAGGGCACAAGGGGGCTTGTCCCCTGGTAGCAATGTGTAGGTAAATTTTTTTTTTTTTTTTTTATATGTTCAAAATTTCAAAAGTCGAACATATGGTCTCGGCTGTTTGAAATTTCGATCATGTATAATATATATATATATATATATATATATATATATATATATATATATGGGTCTACCTGATAACACCGACATGCCAAAACACCGACAACGAAATAACCAACACGAAAAAAACGACAAAAAAAGAAAGTTCAAAAACACGAAACTTCACATGCCCGACAAACCAAAATCCCGACAATCAACAAAACAAATACCTTTCCTGAAAAGCACACACACTAAACAAGCACACCAAAAACCTTACAAACATACACTAAACCTTACATACACAACTATCTATGCACTAACCTTAACCTAAACCCTAACCCTAAGGCCTGTCACTATCGCGCACTTACCTTACCCGCACCCTAACCCTAACTCACTTAATCTGCCCCTAACCCTTAACTCTGTCACTATCGCACACTTACCTTACCCACACCATAACCCTAACTCACTTAATATGCCCCTAACCCTCAAGTCTGTCACTATCGCACACTTACCTTACCCACACCCTAACCCTAACTCACTTAACCTGCCCCTAAACCTAAAGTCCGTCACTATCGCACACTTACCTGACCCGCACCCTACCCTAACATCCATCACTATCATACACTTACCTTACCCACACCCTGACCCTAACGTCCGTCCTTATTGCACACTTAAGTAGAGCTCTAAGGAACATCTTTGTTTTAACAAAATCCAAGCAATCTATGCCTGCTTCCACTGCAAATAAACCAGTCAGCTTTAAATATGTCCTTCGAGCCCTGTTTTTGCAAGAAGCCAATTGCTGCTCAATATATACCATCTGCCCATTTTGACAGCCTTATCTCAAATTTCACCAACGTTTTGTTTCAACAGTTGTATGATATCTTATTGATCCTACAGTAATTTGCAGTCAACTTCACACAATTCAAGTTTTCTGACAAATTCAACTAAAAGTTTCAAGAAATGCCTTAAATCATGGATAAACTTTTCCAAAGGAGTTCCAACATCTTTTTATACTAAGTTCCATAATTGCTTTTCTGTATAATTGCCATGATTTTTACATAGGGCAACAACAGGTCATCAATCACGCTTTCCATTTCTTTTTCCAGAATCACCATCTGGCATCAAAAGTAAATTTGCCACTCACTAAACCACTGACACTAAATAACAGAAGTATAGACAAGTGACACAAAGTTTAAAATTATTTTAAAAGCTTCACTTTTCTGTTTCAAAATAGCAAAGAAATAAATAAGTTTGCTTTGCCTTATATCTGCTATATGAGCTGGGACCAAGAGATACTAATTAAATGATAATTCTAACAAGACAGCTAAATCCTATAGGATATATCATGTTTTCCAGAGGTTGATGATCTTAGATTCTTCAAGTTATTTCAGCACCTAATGGCTCCATGGTGCAGAGGGTAGATCCCTGACTGTGCTTTAGTTTACCTTGGTTCAATTAGCGGGCTGTGTTCTCGAGGAGGTGCCCAAGAGGAGATGTGGCTGATTGGCTGACTGTTAGATTAGATTACCTGTCCAAGGGGAGAGTTTGACTTAGGCCATCTGCCTGAGCTCTACCTGGCAGATGGCTAGATGGTGGTGGCATGGCCGGCCTTAGGCATAGGCCAACTAGGCGGCCGCCTAGGGCGCCGCTGTAGCAGGGGTGCTTTTCCAGTATTTATTTGGTATAGGTAGACCAGGTTGGGGGCACCTGGGTGTGGGGGGGGGGCGCTGTGGAGCCCTTTTGCCTAGGGCACCAGCTGACCTAAGGCCGCTGGGCATAGACTATGGATGTGGCAGGCATGGCCTTCTAAGGAGTGTTGACATACTGATTTGAAGATAAGGGTATGGACTTGATAATCTGGGTTGTAATGTGTATGCTGGCTGCCAGAGTAGTTAAACTGCGTAAATAATTATAGTAGCTATGTGCAAAAGATCATGCCACAGCAAAAGCTAACCCACCTTACTTGCAGGCCAGCTTTAGCATATAGTTATCTGCTCTTGGGTTTCCTCCATTTAAGACTAGCCCTGATCATGACTTTTTGGGCTGGGGGAATGAGTTTTGTAAGATGAAAGTAAAAGTAAGAGCGTTTCTGGGCCAAAGAGTGATTGAAAAATTCATAAAGCAGTAATGAAATTCATCAGGATGTCCATGTACCTAGACAATGAAAATGATGTGACTAGAACCAGCTAACAATACAGTACAGGCTACTAAAAGCCCTTCCTTGTTAAGTAAAGCTCTACATCTCACTCATACGTTCAAACCAGTAAGCACACCCATCAAGTTTATCTGAAAGCTTTCAGGACTCTTTATAAACAAGCATGCTTATATTCCCAAATGCATGAAGCCCAAAGAGCACAGAATACATCAAGGAACAGTAACAACAAACTAAAAAAAAAAGAAAAGAAAAAAGTATGTCTTTTTAATGAAACTTACAAACCGAGGTACAATGCACAAGTCAATGAAATAGTGAAAGGTATGTACCACAGGCAGATGGAAAACAAAAACAGCATTGCAACACAGCCAGGCCTATGAAGCTTAATAATAGATGGCACTGTGCTACCCTTACCTTCAATTAAGCAGAAAAAATAACTAAATAGCAAAGCTGGTAAAGGTATACCACAGCTTGTTTCAAAGGTCGCAGAAATAAAACCAGAAAATTAAGCAATCACAAGTAAGAGCTAATATCATCAGGGCAATCAGCTGTAGCTATCTGTCTCACCTCATCATGAAAGCAGATGGATGCTTAGTCACTTTCTGCAAGAAGTGTTTCCAAGCAACATACTATTCCAAAGGGACTACTTTGTCGCAGTGCAAAAATAATGGGGAATGGTAGGAGCCAGGGGATCAAGGAAAGAAGGAAGTAAAGAAGAGTCGTCTTTTGAGGAGACTAACTAATGGAGTCTACAAGAAAGGAAGATAAAGGGAAGAGCTTTAGGGTGTAGTTATCTTCAAAATACAGTGGTACTTCAGATGGCCATCTGCAAGGTTATGCAAAATGTCTCAAGTTTAACTATGAATATCAAGATTCAAATCTGGGAAAGTTTGTGAGATTTGAAAAAAAATGCTCCCTCCCCCATTACCACAGGGTGCCTCCAGTAATAAGCCCACTCCCATAATGAACTGCGTAGTGCACTCTTTAGTACTACATCATATTCTGCCATTGATGGGCAGATGTTGTGTATGTTTTAAAAATACATCAGTGGACAGACAGATAGGCAGATAGATAAGTTACTGTATTTACTTACACTGCTGCTCCTAAGCAACTGATCTCTGTAGTGGTTCAGTGGTTATCATATCATACTATGGGCTCCTAGAATGGCCTGCCAGTGAGTGCCCAAATCAATAACTGACTGGCTGTTGCACACATCTTCTTGCTGCTGCTTGAAAACAAAAAAACAGACTGCTGAGCACGTTGCTGTGAACACCTTGCTCTCTATGAGCTTGCTACTGTAGATTTATGGGTGAGTGTGACTGTACAGTCCCTGGCCTCACAGTTTCTGTAACCCTAGAATAATCACTGCAACCTTCACTTTAAGTTAAGATGGTACATCGAATGATGCTGTTATGCAACAGGTGGGATGTTACAACCTATTCAAGAAGGCAGTGCTATGTTCCAGTGCCCAAAAAATAAAGTGGTAGATGATGAGAGAGAAAGAAGTTAAAAAAAAGTAATCAAATGAAGACTGCTAAGTCTGACCTTGTCAATGCTCAGGACTGCACTTTTCAGATGTAATTAAAAAAATTACTGACAGTGGATTTTTTCTTTATTGCTTTTTATTACTGTTCTTAAACAAAGATAGTAAATGACGTTCCAGTAATACAGCCTTCATCTTATAGTATCAAAGCACTTTCTATCAATACATTTCAGCATATTAAACTAATTCACTCATCAGCTTTTCTTCTTCCATACTGAGAAGTTTAAAGACCCCAGCTGTGCTAACCCCACCTTTTTCAGTACACTCACCTTACACACTTCATGCTGTATGTTTCTCTCTCTCAGCCTTAATATCCCTGTTCCTCGCTTTTCACTTTTGCTTGTACCTTGCTAGCTCTGTTCCCCAAAGTTTACTTCAGCAACCCTTCCTTCTCATTTGACAACCATTACAATGTCCCCTACACCCTTACCAACTGTATCCTCAAACCTTCTTTTCTTTCCAATTTAGTCTCATTCTATGTAATTCCTTCATAGCCAGCCTTCATGCCTCAGCTATAATCTTTGCATTCATATATTTCCTCACCACTCTGTGTATTCTACCATTCAGTATCCCTTCAAAACTTTCACATTCTCTTCAACTCCAGCTAACAGCTGTACCTCTAATCTCTCTTCTCTTCTCTTCACCATCCCCTCAATTCATTAAACCTATAACCCAGAGTTTATATACTTTTAGTGTCTCCTTTCCCAGGAGTTTCTGCTGTAGTTTCTAGATTTCCTGTAAATGGGTATCACCTCCTTACAAGTTCACTACATATGTATCTGGTCTGCATTCTCTTCTCCAGATCTCCAACATGCAGTAGATAGATGCTAGCCTTCGCAAAATATTTTAACCAGAGTTATATATATATATATATATATATATATATATATATATATATATATATATATATATATATATATATATATCTTCTTTGATCCTCATTCTACCTAGTAGTTTCATCATTTCTAATACTACTTTCCACAACCACTCCATCTTCCACCTCTCATTCTCTCTACTTCAGAGTTCCATTAACTTACTGAAAGTTTGCCCCTTAAGTGCCTAAATATACACACTATCCTTCCCTTTTTCACCTGGCTCCAGATTTTCACCTTAGACTGGGACACTCTCTCATTCTTGACCTTTACCCTTCCTCTGTCACCTATCCTAGCTGCCCGTTTGTACCAGGAACTCCTACACATAGAACACAATCTCCTTTATCTACCATATCCTGCTCCTTCACTGCTGAAAAGGGCAGCCACACATTAGTATTGTCCCAGGATGATATTTTCCCTTCTAGTTCTTTAGGTATAGTTTGCCACAGTTCCCTGATAGTCTTAACCCCCCCCCATGGTGAACAGCACCTCACTTCTTAAATCCTTACAAACCTATCTGTCCGTACCAACGTCCTATTTATTCATTACGCTCCTTCTTCACTCTTTCCACCCTCCTTCCTACAAAACCCAGTGCAGCCCTTTGTCCTCTGTACCTCTCAACCTTTGCACCAGACTGCTTGCTGTAATGTATCATGTAAAATAAGACAGGAATGAGGAGTTACAGAATGACAGCTTTCACAGTCACGCAGGCAAGTAACAACTGGTGAGTACTGATCCGGTTTATAACAGCATCAGACCGACTGATGTAGGTGTAAATAAGTAGTCTTCATTCTGTAAAGCATATGTGCAATATGTTCTGTATGAAAAGGATGAGAGCTTAAAGAAGGCAGCCAGTCTGCTATTTTGTACAGAGAACATAGAGACCATGCAAATGTTTATATGGAGAGGCTGTCTGGTCTGAATAGTATTTAGATGGAGTCTTTCTCCCCTCCCCCGTTTCTCTCAAAAAAAAAAAAAAAAAAAAAAATATATATATATATATATATATATATATATATATATATATATATATATATATATATATATATATATACTAAGGCCAAAGATGGCTCTGCTCACCTGGCTAGCTTTACTGAGACTACTTTTCTCCAATTCTTGCAGCCATTTTGCTTCCCAGTTTTTTATCTTATTACTCGTCCTCACACTGCACTTATTTCCTAAACTTTTCTTCTCTCACACCCCACTACTAATTACAATTCCTTCTCTGTCCATTTATCTCTCTGCTCATTTCCATAATTCTCCTTTTATATCTCTCGTATCATCACGTTTTAAGCTACTTTACTACTTGTCTGTCTGTAAATTATTACTAACCTCAAAAACACCCCAGTTTGATCTTTTCCCTGCAGCTATCATGCTATACATACATTAACTATAAGTGTGTTTTGTTTTTCTATTCAGTAATTAGCTAATATATGTTAATTTCTCTCTTATTTTTGTGTTAAAATGCTATGTTCATGTAAGAAATATTTAAAAAAATCATGTAAATAAGCACATATACAGATGTTTTACCCTGAAATTCTAAATGTGCATCATGTGTGAGTTAAATCTGGAGCTTTTCTCCCTGGGCCTCCACTGAAAATGGATTTTACCCAGTCGGACTTTTCCCAGCCAGCAAAGACAAATAATAATAATAATGATAATGATAATAATAATAATTATTATTATTATAATAAAAATGCGTGAATGGGCATGCCTTCATTGAAGGCTGGGCATCAGGCTGGCACCTCGGCACCGTAAAAATCTACTGCCAGTCATTAGAAGACCGGAGTTCTGCTGTGGCGACCCCTAACCAGGAAAAGAAGAAGAAGATTATTATAATAATAATAATAATAATAATAATAATAATACAAGAGTAGTTAATTCAGTCAATATCAAGGACTTGTTGCAAGATAGTTTACAAGATTTATCATATGTAATGTTGTCAGGTAAATTCAAGAGATGTCGGGGACACATATTTTGATGTTTCTGAATTTGGAACAATGTAATTAAGCAAAGCTAATATGCTGACTAGATGTTTGTGTTGAAGATTAAAATAAACCATGAGAAGGTGAGATGACATCATGGCTGTGGCAAAAGTACCATAAACAGACAAGAACGGAAATGTACAGTTCAGCTGTATTAGTAACAAAGTACCACAACACCTGAGAAACAACATTTAGGTTATAGTACTTCTAGGCATTTTGGGGGGCTCAAAATAAGTAAGGATGCTCTATGTGATAGCAATCCATTTCTTCCTGCAAATATTTTATTTCAGTGATTTCTGATCATGACTTCACATCAAAGATAATGAGGCAGACCCTTGAAATTCTACTGCAAAAACCTAGGCCCACCAATCATGGCATTTAAGCCAGAGACATAAAAAAGTAATGGAATGCACATGGTAGAAAACAATATATTTTCCCCTAGGTGCATTAGAATATGGGTTTTTCTACAAGAGATATTCAGTTCTCATTATCATCAAATAATTATAATAATAATAGCAATAATAATAATAATAATAATAATAATAATAATAATAATAAATAAAGTAACTGACAGCAGAACAAGGATCCATGCATTGGTTATGACAGAGCATTGGAGTCTGATCTGAGATGTCTAGTTTGAATTAAGTTTCAATTTTAAAGAATTTAGTTTCAACTCAGAAGAGTAAGATTTTGGAAGGGGTGGGAAATGCCAAATCTCAATTTCCTGTGAAAATCAGGCCATCAAATACTCATTGGGTAGTACAACGTATGTGAGATTGCAAAGTGTCCACAGTGATGTGTGTAAGTATGTTTAAGTGTGCATGCATTCATGTGTGTGTGTATCTGTCTATAGATAG
>NC_056727.1:477762032-477802032 GCF_019279795.1 Protopterus annectens
GAGCTCCTGCTTTTGGGGAGGCAGCCTGTACCCTTCAGATTGTTGGTCCAGTCAACATAAATACAGTTGAGAAGCAAGTCTGATATGTCAATATTTATTCCTGAAGAGGGTAATTGTTTGGCAGAATGACTTCCTAAGTGAGCAACTTTAAATGCAATTGTTTAGCTGTATGTTCTTAGCTCTTGTGAATTCATTATGTAATTGGTATGCACTCAGGAGGTTGAAGCCTATAGGAATTAAAAATGAATGGTTGAAATTATTCCCAGTTCACATTTCTCTACATAATAACATAATTTTTTCAAGACAAGTTGCACAATCGTTGCATTGTGTAAAAAAAAACAGTTTATGATAGATGAATAATGGATCAGTGGAACCACACTGGCATTATACAAGAAGGTCAGACAGTAATGAACAATGTATTTGATCATAATTTTGGTATACCTGTTTTTCTTACCAGTGTAAAATGGTAGTCTCACCATATATCTTCCAATTTATGATGAAGGGCAGGCTTGCTATCAGACAAAAATGTCAAATGATGCATTTCCATCAAGGCTGGTTTGCCCAAGTAAGGTATCAAATAGTACTTTTCTGTCACTGCTATGATATCTATTCACCTCTGACAGATTCTTTTATTAAACTGTCACTTTGATCTGCAATCTAAAAATAAGAGTTTCAGCTGGTCCTACATGTTTAGCATACTAAATTAGTTATTCCCTATGCTCATTCTATTCCTCAGACAAGTTATATATTATAATTCCAGCGCATGTTCTTTATATATCAGTTTCTATGCAACTGGACAGTTTTTTAATATTTTTTTGCACATCGACACAGCTCAGAATAACACCCTCCCATCCTTAGTTTTATTGCACATCCATACTGATTCCTTCACTAGCTGTGCTTATGTCATTCTCTGTCTGATTAGCATGTCGCTTATAGACAGTGGTCAACAGTATCTGTCCCAACAGACATAGTGGCCATGAGACCATTTCATGGCCCCCATGTCTCTTATAAACAGAGGCTGACAGTAAACATTCCCTGCCTTACCCCTCCCAACAAGCATACTCATTCTAACAAATATACCCCCTCAATTAAGATGCAGATGTTACAAGGAGATGCAACTGGTTTGGGTTGTATGGCTAGGCTTATAAAGGCCCTAGTGGCCATTAGCCTAGTATATACCTATGAATCTATGAACCTGTAAGCAACCATATGGTAAAGTGCACAAAGTGATTGATCCTTATTTCTTCTTTGGCCTTCCAGAATACACTTCCATGCTGAACTTAACTCTTATCTTCCCTCATTTTGCCTTCAATTTTGGGTGAGCTGATTTGCTTTTGCCCAGTATGAGTAAAACAAGCCAGCATTACTAATCTCTCAGTCTCCTTACAAAGCAGGTTAAATGTATCCGGCCTGAGTGAGGATATTTAGTATGACTATGCCCAGATCCTGCAAAAATAGTTATAAGAAGTGTAAAAGTGGTAGTAATCTGAGAAACACTGAGTTTTTTCCATCTTCTGAAGGGTAACGTCATATACATGGTGATCTATAAAACTCATATCCATGACAAAGTAACAGTGCAGTCTGAATTAACAGGAGCTTCATTCAATCTGCTGTAAGTGTATAGATTTGTAAAATCACTAGTATAGTACACAGTAGTCTATATTGTCTAGTCATTGTCAGAAACAGAACTTCCTGCTGGGTAGTATCAACTTCCATCATCTTCTTTCAGTACTCCCCTCATCATTATGCCCCGTGTATGCTTCACAGTATACCCAACACATTTTTGAATCCAATACAATTATCATGTGAAACACGTATTCACAACCTTCTCTATAAAATAGGGCTTCTGACATCCTTTTCCAATTGCTTCCTCTGGTCCTAGTGATTTGACTGCTGTGCCCCTTACATTTCTTAGACTTGAATGATCCATCTTGACTTACCAAACCCTAATACCCTGACATTCTAAAAATAACAATGACTTCTTGTTTTTTTTTCATTTTAATTCAGCTATTTTTAACAAAACACTGATCATTTTTAAAAGTTAGTAGCACTCAAATCACTTAAACAGCTAATAGTGTTACACTCATTTGGTGTCACTGCAGATCCTTTAGAATACATAAGCTTTTAAAGACCTCTTATAGGAAGACTATAAATGCCATGTGGGCACCAGCTGATATCAGAAATGTAGTACGTAACACAGTACGTAAAATAACTACCAGTGTCTTTGAATATAGTCTGGTAAAACTAACAGCCCCTTTCTGGATAAGCAGACAAGGCAGACTAGACAAGTAAACAGTAAATATTCAACAATAATAGGACTCAAGTTGTGTGGGGACTCATAAGTTAATATGAGCATCTTGAATGATGACCTCACCTACCTCAGGGAGTTAAGTCAAGTTTAACAGGAGACAGATGGAAATGGTTGTAATGAAACTCAACAACCTGGCCATGGAAGTTTGGATGCAGGGCTGGAGGTAATGATCAGTATTTGAATCTGCGGGGTGAAGTAAATTGCAGTAATGTGGCCAGACAGAGACCAAAGCATGAGTGGTCATTGTAGTGTCCTCATGTGATGACAGGTGATTAATCTGCGATATGCTCCAGAGATGATAATAAAATGGCAGATTTACAGCTGCAGTCATTTGTTCCTTCAGTGACAGTATCTCATCCAACACTTAATCATATACAGGTTCATACTAGGCTATCTGCCCTAGGGCATTTATAAGCCTAGCCAGAGTGTGTTTGGCTTTCGCCACCCATTTTAAATTAATTTTGCTATGCCTTTTTTTGAGGTTAGTATACTGTGCCTCTGTCTAACAGTGACACAGAAGTGATAGCCGGGGTAAACCTATGATCTCCCATCCACTCATCAAGATTCCTCTTGAAGAGAGTCAATGTGGGACTCTGCCTAACTTGGACTGGGATTTTATTCCAGAGTGAAGGGAGCCTCTGGGTTATGATTCTGTCCCTCCAGCATGTCCTATTTATTTCAGTGCTGAGGTTCAAGTCTCTCGAGCGCGTAGCTCGATGGGATTTGGATTTTCTGAGGTGCAGCATGTCCATTAATTCTGGGTTGGACATGGCTTTATACGTCAGGCACAGATCGCCTCTGAGCAGGCGGTATGCCACTGAGTAGAGCTGGAGTTTCTTTAACCAGGCAGCATATGGCATCTGTTTGAGCCCTTTGATCCTCTTGGTGAGGTACTTTTGGGGTCTTTCCAGTTGCTGCAGGTGTCTGGTAAGGTACATCCCAAAAGGGGCATTGTACTCAATTATGGGCCTGATGAGGGATGAGTAAAGAGGTACGATGACCTCCCCTGATCTAGTTGTGAATCCCTTCATGATTAGGTGGGCTATATAAAATGTTTTTCTAACCACTTTGGCCACGTGGTTGTCAAATGAGAGATTGCTATCAACTTGGGTCCCCAGGTTCCTAATGACTTCTTCTGTACTTAATGGATTACCACCTATGTGGTAATTTGTGGGCACTTTGTTTTTGCCAAAGGGGATGACTATACACTTTTTGCCGTTTAGCTTGAGGCCATGGCTCTGGCACCAGTTGTCTGTTTCTATGAGGCCCTTTTGGAGGATGCTTGTGTCGGCTGGAGAGTTGATTATGGCGCCCAGTTTGCAGTCATCTGCAAACTTGGTCAGCCACAGTCCTTCCGTGTTGGCCTGTACCGCCAAGAAATATATACCGAACAAGAGAGGTCCCAGGACTGAGCCTTGTGGGACGCCACTTGTAACTGGTTTGGAGTCTGACATGGCTCCAGCAATTCTAACCATGTGGGTTCTGTCCTTGAGCCAGTTTGCAACCCATCTAGTGACATAGGGGTTTATATTTAAGCTGGTGAGCTTATCTATAATGCCCGAGTGGGGTATTGTATCAAAGGCTTTTGCGAGGTCCAGGTAGGCTGTGTAGACCACCTTCCCCTCGTCAATGGCCTTGGTGACTGTTTCAAAGAAATCGACCAGGTTTAAGAGGCAGGATCTGCCCTTAAAGCCAAACTGGGTAGGATCCAGTGTCTGTAGGTCCCCAATATCTTTATTTATGAGGTCCATGATGATCCTTTCCATAGCTTTGCAGACCAAGCTAGTCAGGCTTATGGGGCGATAGTTTCCAGGATCCGTTGAGGCACCACCTTTGTGGAGAGGGACCACTGTTGCTGTACACCACTCTTTGGGTACATATCCTGTAGTAAGGCTAAGATTGAACAGTAGTTTTATGTTTGGGTTTAGCTCTTCTTGGAGTTCATGTAGGACGCAGCCCGGGACACCATCTGGTCCCATTGATGCTGTGTTTTTGCTTTGGAGAGGGTGGCTCTTACCTGAGCATCTGAGATGTCAGGGGCAGCACTCTGTTGGGATAGATATTTGCCCTTTGGTGGGGAGAGGGGAGAAGTTTGCACTGAACCTGCCAGCTAGGCTGCTGGCAATGTCTGTCGGTTCGGTGTACTTTTGTTATTTTCGACTAATTCTGAGCATATCTGGGAATTCCCACCCAGGTTCCTAACATAACTAAAGAAAGCCTTGTGATTATCCTTAGTGTCCTGTGCAATTTTTCTCTTGAAGCTGGCCTTAGATGATTTTATGAGTGCCTGTAGTTTTTGCTAATACTGATCAGAGATGCCTTCCATTTTTGGGATTTTGCTCTATCATGTAGTAGCTTCCTCCTTCTATTGTATTGTTTGTTTATGGCCGGGGTCCACCAGACAGGACGCCTGCCTTTGGAGGATTGGGTCTTGGTTTTATTTGGGATTGCATGATCCATGCATTCCTGAAGGTGTTCATAGAATGCGTTTATAAAGGATTCTGCGGTCTGGGCCATATTTTCCACAGGCCCGGGGCTTTGAAGGATTTCGCCGGTTTTGAGGTGTGAAATTTGCTTTAGAGAAGTTTTTCACTGTGGTTTTCTGGGCAGGGGTGGGGTCGGGATGTGAATATCCAGTGAGATTAGTTTATGGTCTGATCTTACCAGTGAGGGATACACTTCTGGTCTGGAGCATAGTGTCCCCATGTTGGTGATGATCAGGTCCAGTATGTTTTCCCCTCTTGTGGGAGTGGTAACAAGTTGTTCCATAGCATTTGAGTTTATAAATTCTAGGAACCTTTGGGCTAGGGTGTTGGAGCTAGAGTAATGCTCCCAGTCTATGTTTGGGTAGTTGAAGTCGCCCAATATAATGGTGTTTGGAGAGACCTTCATATTTTCCAGTATTCTCAAAAAGGCCAAGTGGGGTTCCTGTGTTTGGGAGGGTGGTCTGTAGCAGGCTATAAACTGGAAGGCAGTTTTACCCACAGTTAGTTGCACATGGATAGTCTCTGATGCTTCGTGCTGTGCCACCAACCTGGAGGTGTGGGTATCTTTGACGAATATTGATACTACCCCTCCTTTTGTGGTTCAGTCCAAGTTTTGGGGCCGAAAAGCATGGTATGAGGTATAACCTGGTAGTGCTGGGGTGCTCTCGGGAGCCTTGAACCAGGTTTCTGTTACTGCACAGATATCGATGTTCTCCATGCTAAGGAGAGTTTCGAGTGCATGCATCTTGAGGTTTAGACTTCTGGCGTTGAGTAGCATTACTCTTAGTTTCTTATCCCTTGTGATACCTATGGAGGTGGGTTTATCTTTTGAGCCGTGCCTAAAAAAGGCACTATGGGGGTAGCAAGAGCCTTTGCCAATATCCGAAAGCCCAGGGGTGACAGGTGCAAGCCGTCCCTAGTGAAGCATCGTGGCTTGTTGAGCATGTCATCCCAGGCTGACAGGCATTGGATCCCCTTTGAATGACACCAACACTTAAGCCAATTGTTGAAATTGATCATCTTGTCTTCATATTGTGGCATCATTCTTGGTGAGGGTAAGATGCTACTCAAGGTCAGGGTCATACCGGCCTGGGCTACATGCTCAGAGAGCTCCTCTATGTCTCTTTTCATGTAGTCCAGGGAGGTACGTCTCAGGTCATTCACACCAGCATGGACAATGACTGAGTCATATTTGTACTTGCCTTGGAGTGACCTGAGTGCTTGTGTTATGTGGCGGATCCTAGCGCCTGACAGGCAGCTCACCGTGACCTTCTCCTTGTTCAGCCTGGTGAGTGGGACGCCAGTGTGCCTGATGATAGAGTCACCTATTACAAGTGTATCAGGTGTGTTGTTTAGCCTTAAGGGCTGTGACTGTTCGGCACACTGGCTTTGTGAGCTATGTGTTGCACGTGTTTTGTTTTGGGGTAGCGGTTGCTTGGGTGTCTGCTTTGGAGGTCTCTGCTGCTTAGGCAGATTTTTATTTAGAGCCTCCAGTATGTTTTTGTGTGTTCATGTGTTTGGTTTGTTGTCGTGGTAGGTCTATGTGAGACTGGAATTGTAGTGAGTGTGGTTTCCTTCTCCTCCTGACTGGTTACGCCAGTACTGAGTTGAGAGAGCTTAGCCTCCAGTTTGGCTATATGGTTGCATCTCTCACATGTGTTGGAATTTGTTGGGAGGAGGAGAGGGTTGTCTGTGTACATGAGGCAGTTGTAACATTGCCTCAAGATTCCCAGATTCACCAGCTGGACCGAGAGGAGATTGACAACTGACCTTTGGACATGCTAGAATAGTATTGGGAATTCCTTTATAATTGAAAAAAAGGGCCAATGGGGAACAAGGTACTCAAGGGGAGTTTGTGAGGGTGTAGTGCTTTTAATTTTTTAGAGCTGACTTATATAATTGCTTTAGTGAGCAAGTGCCAGGTAACTTAAATGCAATGTGTTGCAGGTAACTTAAATGCAAAAACAACAAACAGTAACTTTCTTTCAAGTGAAACAAGGAAATAAGTACAGTAAGCAATGCAGATATCACTAGGGATCCACAGAAGTGCTAAAAGGCCGCATTTTAGGTGGAATTAGCGTTTCAGGGAAATAAACAAACAACAAGCATACAAATAAAGCTAGATTCAGCAGGCCTGGATCTAGTCTATGCTACAGCAAACAAGGTGTACCAATTTCAGTAAGAAACAGTTAGAATATGCAGGCACTATAAGCTTCTAACCAGAAATTCCCTGCTCAGAAGGGCAGAGTCCAGCCTCTCCTCCCACAAGAGTGCAGACCGCAATCCTTCTTAACGTAAAATAACTGGCCTGAAGCCCAAGTGCTTAAACCAGAACTAATACACTTTTAGAATAACAGACACTGAGCTCTCAATCAGCAGTTCCCAACTTAGAAGGATGTAAGCTACCTGTCCTGCCACCACAGTGCAGGCCACAAACCTTCCTAATGTAAAACAACTGGTCTGAAGCCCAAGTGCTTAATCCAAAAGACTTAGAAATGATAGCTACACTTTAATCAAGTTACTACCAGCAGTAATAAATACAACTGAATACTTTAAAGAATGCCTGGATTAGTGCTCAAGTTATACAAACAAAGCTAGATTCAGCAGGCCTGGATCTAGTCTATGTTACAGCAAACGAGGTGTACCAATTTCAGTAAGAAGCAGTTCAAATATGCAGGCACTATAAGCTTTAACCAGAAATTCCCAGCTCAGAAGGACAGAGTCCAGCCTCTCCTCCCACAAGAGTGCAGAACACGAACCCTCTTAATGTAAAATAACTGGCCTCAAGCCCAAGTGCTTAAACCAGAATTAATACACTTTTAGAATAACAGACACTGAGCCCTCAATCAGCAGTTCCCAACTTAGAAGGATGTAAGCTACCTGTTCTGCCACTACAGTGCAGACCACAAACCTTCCTAATGTAAAACTGGTCTGAAGCCCAGGTGCTTAAACTAAAAGGCTTACAATGAGTTACACCAAGCAGTAATAAATACAATTGAGTACTTTTAAGATGACGCAAAAGCAAAATAAAGTAGGAAAAAACACAAATACAGTAAAAGCAGATAATTTTTTTTTTTTTTTTTGGAAAGAGAGAAAGGAAAGAGAGAAAGGAGTAGCAGAAACTAAGCTGATTGACCTTCTCAAATGCTCTCTCTGTACTGGGTAGAATGAGGTATTACTGTATAAATTGTAGGTGGAAGGTGTTAGATATGGGGTATATAGTGCTAATAATGATGAGGTAGTAAAAAGTAACAGTGATTTCCATGTCTGCAGTTACTGCAAAAGATTAAGGTTATGAACTATTAACAAGTTGCTCTGTGTATTCTAGGGTCTGATTCCTTCAACCTCTATTTGCTTACTGTGTGACTCTGATCAAGTCATTTAACAAGTTGATACTTTGGAGCAATTGGGAAACCAGTCTACACTCATCAAAGGTCATCTGGTCTGCATGCCTAATGACTGCTTATGAATCTATGTCCTACTGTACATTTCCTTCAGAGGGGTTCACTTGGAATATAAATCTCAATGTGGCTAGACTGGTTCTACTTCAAAACATTGAAAACTCATAACATCTAATTTCAAAACAGTGAGACCATAACACTGAAAATTCAAAACATCGAAAACTCATAACATCGAAAACTCAAAACACTGAAACTTTGCATCACAACATCAAAAACTACAAAGCACATATAAATAACGTCCCCTCCACCTATAACAACATCAAATGAACAAACACACTTTTTAATACGTTTCTGCAGGGGGCAAGCCCCCTTGTGCCTCCCCCAACCCCTGTAAATTAAATATACCAACTCATGCATCGCACTACAGTGGGAAAAAGTTAATTTCCTAACCCCACTGTATCGCGATCACCATAAAGAATGTACAGATAATGTCTAAATCACTTATCTGTATGGCCTAAAAACACGTACAGAGTGACAAAATAAACACTATATAAGTATTATAAATTCCTACACTATATAAACAATAACTATATAAATAAAAACTACAACACCTTATAGTGATACCACAAGATTAACAGACTAAATTATAACATTTACATGTTTAATGATACACTACTCGATGTTATACATTTTCAGTGTTATGAAATTTGATGTTAATGAGTTTTAGATGTTTTGAATTTTCG
The DNA here is from genome assembly GCF_019279795.1 of Protopterus annectens. Classification (NCBI taxonomy): domain Eukaryota; kingdom Metazoa; phylum Chordata; order Ceratodontiformes; family Protopteridae; genus Protopterus; species Protopterus annectens. Next base: position 477,770,974 of record NC_056727.1, read on the forward strand.
ATGTTATGGTCTTGCTGTTTTTAAATTAGATGTTATGAGTTTTCAGTGTTTTGAAGTGGAACCTCTAGACCACATATCCTGTGTCTCTGTCTTATTTACTGGCTAACCAGCCTTCATATGACTTCTTAACTGGGGAAATATTTTCCAGAACTGAAGACGTATGTCTTCAAATGTAAAAAAAAAATATTTGCTTTTCATGTGTTTCTACATTTGGACATGTGGGAGTATCTTTTTCAGTAGAAATGTGACTCATTTGCAAACACCGGAAATTCTTTTACTTGAAAGAAATTTAGAACAAAATTGAACGCTTTGGATCCAGAAATGTATCTGTTTTGACCTACAAATGGCTTAAATGAGAAACCAGAAAAGGTATAGCATGTAACATTTCTGCATTTCACTGGGAAAATAACTAAAAAAATGTAACTCTTTTAGCTTTCTTAAAGAGGGACAATATAAAGTAAAATTACTTTGAAAGAAACCCAGGCATTATTTTGAGTCGAGAAAAAACTTTAAGTTCTGTTAGACATTTTTTCTTTACCAGTGTACAAGGTCTGACAGACACTATATGTGTTTATGTTGCTGAAAAAAGGGCTAAGGACTGTGAGTTTGTTATTTGGTTGATGACTTAATAAGATGGAGAATAGTTTGTGGTACAGGAAATGAAACAAGAGGTGGACTATTAAGGGGAGACCTGACCTTATCTAAAGCTGTGAATGTGAGTGATATAAATTACATTACTACTATACAATTAAAAGATCTGAGAAAAATCATGTAATAAAATAAAGAAAAGAAAATCTGAGACAGTGCTATGGCATATAGGGATAGAGCCCCAACTACAATCCAGGCAACCAGAGTTTGATTAGTGGCTCAGGTGGCTTCTGTCCTGGCAGATAAGAATGAACATGCCCAGCCTGGTGGGTGGAGGAGAAGAGCATTTGCCCAAAGAGTGGAGAGAATTTTGTTTTCCCTGGTGGAGATTGGGGAAATAACTGTAAAGTGCTTCTGGTGGTGGGCAGGCAGTTTTCCAAGTGAGGAGCAGTTCAACACTAAAATCTATTACATAACCCACTCAAAGATCATTGCTGGGTATGTGCAGGAGTGGGACTAAATCAGGAAGTGTCGTGGGATGCCTCAGTCTCTTCTTTAGCCTCAACCCTAATGTGGAGTCCAGGAGAGTCAGAAGAGGTAGGTAGACCCAGTAGACCTAGCAAATGAAGAAAGTCTTCATATGTTGTTTAGTTGCATGGGAGAAAAAAAAATGCACAAATAAATAAATAAAATAAAATTTAAAGCAAACAATAAGGTAAAAATAGGAAATAAATTTAGGATGCATTCCAGAAGTACAAGATATGAAATTGAGAGCCATATGGTAACTGAAAATGGAGGCAAGATAAATGTACAATTTTTAATTAATGTTTCTTGCAGGAGGTGTGATTAAAGCATGAGAGGAAGCACTGTACTGCATTTAATAAATCTTGCAGAATCTATGCTCAAAAATTACATTGCCAATATGTATAAATGTCAAAACAAGAAAACAATTGCGTTCAAAAGAATTTGCATGTTGTTGAACAAGAGCATGAAAATGATTCATTTTTGTTATTAATGAAGTGAAAAATGCTTGATTCTCTGGAATCTAAAAAGCATCACAAATACAGAGAAAGGAATGAAAGGTGGATTGCTGGTGAGAAATACCAAGGAATAATTGTCAGAATGTAGCCTTTAAACTTGATACAAGCACAAGAGTATACTATTTTGTCACAAAATACTTTTAAACAATATGGATCAAAGCATACAGCACATAGAACTCTTTCCATGTTGTTAACCTATTCTGGCTATTAACTGGCACAATTAGTTGAGGCCATGGAATGTATCATCATAGAACTCATAAGCAAAGACACTGGTAACCGGCAAACTCTGGATCCCACCCAATTCGGGTTTGTGAAAGGCAGATCATGCCTCCTGAACCTGATTGACTTCTTTGAGGCAGTCACCAAAGCCATAGATGAGGGTAAGGTGGTTCACATAGCCTGTCTTGACTTTGCCAAGGCTTTCAACACCATCCCCCATTCTGGAATTATAGCTAAACTCACTAAACTAGGTATAAATCCCTATGTCACAAGATGGGTTGCCAACTGGCTCACTGACAGAACACACACTGTAAAAGTTGCACACTCCAAATCTAACCTCAAACCAGTGACAAGTGGAGTACCACAGGGTTCAGTTCTGGGACCTCTCCTGTTTGGTATCTACTTCTCTGAAGTACAGGCTAACACAGAAGGCCTCTGGCTAACAAAGTTTGCAGATGACTGCAAACTAGGAGCCATAGTCGAGTTCCCAAATGATGTGGAAATCCAACAGAAGGGCCTCGCTGAGACCGATGCCTGGTGTCAGAGCCATGGCCCGAAGCTCAATGCCAAAAAGTGCATTGTCATCCCCTTTGGTAAAAACTCTCTACCCATGAACTACTACATAGACAGCAGTCTACTTAACACCGAATGTGTGATAAGAGACCTCGGGACCCAGGTGGACAGTAGTGTGTCCTTTGATAGTCACATCGCCACAGTAGTCAGGAAGTCCTTCTACGTGGCACACCTTATCATAAAAGGGTTCTCATCCAGGAAAAAAGAGGTCATTGTTCCTCTCTGCTCGACACTCATTAGACCCATTATAGAGTACAATGCCCCTTTTGGAGTGTACCTCACAAGACATCTGCAGCAGCTGGAAAGGCCACAGAAGTACTTCACAAAGAAGATTACTGGCCTCAAACAGATGCCCTACACTGACTGTCTCAAAAAACTCCAGCTTTACTCCGTAGCATATCACCAACTCCAAGGTGATCTCTGCCTAACATATAAAGCTATGTCAAACCCAGAGCTGTTGGACATGCTACACCTAAAGAAATCCCAATCCCGCTGAGCTACATGCTCTAGGGACCTAAACCTTGTCACCACAATAAACAGGACATGCTGGAGGGCTAGATTCTTGTCCCAGAGACTTCCCATACTCTGGAACAGGCTACCCATCTATGTCAAGCAAAGTTCTTCATTAGCACTCTTCAAGAAAAATCTTGAAGAGTGGATGGGAAATAGGAAATACACCCCGGGGAATCACTTCTGTATCTCTGCTGGACAGTGGTACAGGAAAATAACTTTCTTGGGTGGCGTAAGCCAGGGGAACTTTCTTGGCTAGGCTTACGTAGGTCCTCGGGCCAATAGCCTAGTACCTACCTATGAACCTATGAATTGCTAATGTGAATTTAAAAATACAGAATTATTCTTCAAACAATAGTTAGAGACGTGACTTCTAATATTTTGTGTCATTTGGCTTGTGAGAACTTAGGAACTTTAGCTTGTAAAAAACACAGACTGCATCTACGAATGGCATCTCAGAGTGTATGCAAACCTGTAGCTATGATATCCTTCATAGGTTCATAGGTAGGTACTAGGCTATTGGCCCTAGGGCCTATACAAGCCTAGACAAAACCAGTGGTGGCTGGTGACTTCAAATCAAAGGGGGGCTGCAGGAGACAGCTGAATGGGTGGGGTCAATGGGAAGGGGTGTGGCCAACTAGAAAGGGGAGGAGCTATGCTCAAAACCACAAAAATTAACTAAGTACACTGCCCTTGGTGCCAAACCATTATTATGAGAGTCCAATCAAGACAAAATGAAGTGTAGAAGAATAAAAATATTTCAATGCATTGGCTGCATGACAGCTTACTTAATATCTAGATGGAAACAAAAAGGTTGTGAGGCATGAAAAAATAAATTACTTTATAAATACATTAATGGAAGGCCAGTCAAAACCAAGTATAAGAAAAACAAGCAGCACTCAACTCAAACCACTTCTTGCACTGCAGTTCTAATTATAATTTATATTCAGCTTTATTAAAGTACCAAGTAACATGCTGAAAGTAGAAATCTCTGATGGCCCCACTTGTAAAAATGTTTCTTATCCAAAAAAAGAACTACTGCCTGACAACTATCTACTTATTTCATGGGGAAAACATGATCAAAGTAAAAAATGAAAAGCATACAAGAAATAACCTCAAGATACATTGCTTAAAAGGATTACTGTACAGGTTATGGACCACACGATTGGCATTCTGTTTAGTTTACGGGAAAAGCCTGCAGAGATGACTGGAAGTCTCCAAGTGTAATGAGCTTCTTAAAATAATGTAATCCTGTCCTTTATTACAAATACTATCATATGCATTTCAATACCCAAGGCTTATACATTATCTAGTTAAGTATTCTCTACATGGCAACAACAGAAAGGCTTTCAATGTTGGCAATTCTTTAACAGTATTCCTATTAAAGTTTACTTGCATCTTACAATCTCAGCCAAGCTTACCTGATGGTCATTAAAGTATTGCTACTTAAACACAGAGCAACAGGCATTTTGAGTAATAAGCATAAATCAACAGTACAAAAAATATGACAGAAACCAGACCATTCTGCAAAAATCAAGGACAGATGAAAAGCCACTCTAGTACTTGTGTCTACCTTGGATGGGGGGGGGGGGTACTCTGCACATTTACACTGCATAACTACTCCTTGCCTTGCTTCGACACATCCAGAGTCACTACATGGGGGAGTGGGGTGCAACAAGTATGTCACAATTTGAAATGTCTCTGGCTGACTGTGATGGCCCTGACACATTTGTCATACCTCTCAACATCAGAGCAAGAAATATGGACAAAGCTATACAAAGAAGTGGGACAAAGGCCCAAAAATAAGGACAATTTTTAAATATTGCTCTTATAAACTTAGAAAGATAATAGAATAGGTCTTGCATTAGTATGAATTTTCTGAAGGGTATGAAATCTGAAACTCAAATGTCTGTCATTATTTTCTAACTTCAGTCTTTAATGATTTGTCACTAATTTGCCAAAAAAAAACACAATTTTATGAAAAATGGACCACAAATGTGATGTAAAAATATAAAATAGCCACACAATACAGCTGGGAACCTGTCAAAGAAGGGACACTTTAATATTAGTACTGCTAACTTGAGCAGCTGACAAAATAAAAGAATCTACATGCATTTCTGAAATAAAAGTAATCTATAACTCTGATTATTACAGTTATTTCTTATTTGTAAACTCTCCATGTTTTCTTCCAAAATTGCTGTTTTGCAGAGGGATTATTAGGGGGAAGAGCAACATTTTGAGCCAAAATCAGGGACAGTTAAGAGGTTTGGCTATGCCTAATTCTATAAAGCAATTTATCTGCATGTACCTCTCAACCTGTTAATGTAATAAATCTGGACAAGGCCAAATATATTGGGGGAACATATAAACAGTACTAAAAATTGCTCTTGTATAAACTGAGACACTTGATAGAACAACAGGTCTTACTTTAGCATGCATTTTTCTGAAGGTTATGAAGTCTGAAACTCAGTGTGTCATTATTTAGTGACTTAATTCCTAAATGATTTGCCAGAAAACCACAAATTTTATGAGGAGCAAACCAAAAATAAGAAGCAAAAATCTATTAATTCTTTGAAAATCTGGACAGTTGGGAGGTATAGTTCAGCTGGGGCTGTCTTTAAGTTTGCCGCCCTTCCCCCTCACAAAATCTTGGTCGAATGGAGCCTCCCCCTGCAGCCATTCCAATGATCCATTACTTGGCTATTTCACTCCATTTACCATAAACACTAATGTGCATACTAGTTTCATAGTTTCATAGTATAGTACTAGGCTATCTGCCCTGGGGCATTTGTAAACCTAGCCATAGTGATGTGGCTTATGCCACCCCATGAAATGGTACAAAAAATGTACAGAATAAATTTAGAATACTGTTCCTCTGTCTAGTAGTGACACAATGAAGGTCCCCTTATATAATAGAATTAGTTTACTGTGCCCCTGTCTAGCAGTGACACAGATGTGACCCTTGGGGTAAATTTACGATCTCCCATCCACTCATCAAGATTTCTCTTGAAGAGAGTCAGTGAGGGGCTCTGCCTAATACGAACTGGGATCTTGTTCCAAAGCATGGGAAGCCTCTGGATTATGAATCTATCCCTCCAGCATGTCCTATTCATACTTGTGCCGAGGTTTAAGTCTTTAGCTCTCGTGGTCCTGATGGACTTGGATTTTTTGAGGTGGAGCATGTCCATCAGATCCTGATTGGACATGGCCTTGTACGTCAGGCAGAGATCACCTCTTTGCAGGCGGTATGCTACTGAATAGAGCTGAAGTTTCTTTAGTCTGGCAGAATAAGACATATGTTGGAGACCCTTGATCCTCTTGGTGAGGTACTTTTGTGGTCTCTCCAGCTGTTGCAAAATGGGGCATTGTACTCAATCATGGGTCTGATGAGGGAGGAATATAGGGGTACAATGACATCCTTGGATCTGGATGTGAATCCCTTCATGATGAGGTGTGCAAGGTAGAATGCTTTTCTAACCACTTTGGCAATGCGGGTATCAAATGAGAGGTCACTGTCGACTTGGTTCCCTAGGTCTCTGATTACTTTTTCCGTACTCAGTGGGTTGCTGTCTATGTGATAATTTGTGGGTACTTTGTTTTTCCCAAAGGGGATGACTATACATTTTTGGCATTTAGTTTAAGGCCGTGACTCCGGCACCAGTTGTCCGTTTCTGTGAGGCCTTTTTGTAGGATGTGTGTGTCTGCTGGTGTATCGACTATGGCGCCTAGTTTGCAGTCATCTGCGAACTTTGTCAGCCACAGCCCTCCCATGTTTGCTTTAACATCTGAAAAATAAATGCCGAACAAGAGGGGTCCCAGGACAGATCCCTGTGGGACACCACTTGTGACTGGCTTTGAGTCTGACATTGCTCCAGCGATTTTAACTTTATCTTTATGGGTTCTGTCCTTTAGTTTGCAACCCATCTAGTGACATAAGGGTTTACTTTTAAGCTGTTGAGCTTATCTATGATGCCTGAGTGGGGTATTATGTTGAAGGCCTTAGCCAAGTCCAGGTATGCTGTATGGACTGCTTTGCCCTCATCAATGGCTCTAGTGACTGTTTCGAAAAAGTCAACCAGGTTTAAAAGGCAGGATCTGCCCTTTACAAAGCCGAACTGGGTGGGGTCAAGTGTCTGTAGGTCCCCTATGTCTCTGTTTATGAGTTCCATAATGATTCTTTCCATAGCTTTGCAGACCAGGCTGGTTAAGCTTATGGGGTGGTAGTTTCCAGGGTCTGTAGAGGCACCTCCCCTTGTGGAGTGGGACCACTGTTGCTATACGCCAGTGTTCAGGTACATATCCCGAAGTAAGGCTAAGGCTAAATAGCATTTTTATGTGTGGGTTTAGCTCCTCTTGGAGTTCACGTAACACGCAACCCGGGATACCGTCAGGTCCCATTGATGCTGTGTTTTTTGCTTTGTTTAGGGTGGTTCTCACTTGGACATCTGAGATGACAGGGAGATTACATTCAGCTGGGATAAGTATTTCTTCTTTTGGGGTGAAGGAGGGGAGAAATTTGCACTGAACCTGTCAGCCAGAATGTTGGCAATATCTGTGGGTTCAGTGTATTTCTTATTGTTGTGAACCAACTCTGAGCATATCTGAGGGTTTCCACCAGGTTTCTAACATAGCTGAAGAAGGCTTTGTGGTTATCTTTAGTGTCCTTAGTGATTTTTCTCTCAAAGTTGGCCTTGGATGTTTTTATGAGAGAACGTAGTTTTCTGCTAATGTTGATCAGAGATGTCTTCCCTTCATGGGATTTTGCTCTGAGTGCAGTAGCTTCCTTCTTTTGTTATACAATTTATTTATGGCTGAGGTCCACCAGACAGGACGCTTACCTTTGGTGGAGAGGGACTTGGATTTGTTTGGGATTGCATGATCCATGCATTCTTGGAGATGTCCATAGAAAGCATTTGTGAAGGATTTGGCATTGTGGGATGTGGTATCCACTGGCACAGTGGGCTTAAAGGATACCATCTCAGTCTTAAGAAGAGTGAAGTCTGCTTTTGAGAAGTTTTTCACTGTGGTCTTTTGTGCTGGGGATGGAGGTGGGATATGTATATCCAGAGTGATTAGTTTGTGGTCAGATCTCACTAGTGAGGGGTATACTTCCAGTGTGGAGCATTTTGTCCCCATGTTTGTGATGATCAGGTCTAGTATATTATCTCCCTAGTGGGAGAGGTGACTAATTGTTCCAGTGCATTTGAATTTATGAATTCCAGGAACCTTTGGGCTAGGGTATTAGGGCTAGAATAATGTACCCAATCTATGTTTGGGTAGTTGAAGTCTCCCAGTATGATGGTATTTTGTGATACATTCATATCCTCCAATGTCTTCAGGAAGGCTGAGTGGAGTTCTTGAGACTGGGAGGGTGGTCTGTAACATGCTACCAGTTGTATAGCAGTTTTGCCTATGGTTAGTTGCACCTGTATGGTCTCTGAGGCGTCATGTGTTGCTACGAACCTGGAGGTGTGGGTGTCCTTGATGAATATGGACACTCCCCCTCCCTTTGTGGTTCGGCCCGGGTTTTGGGGCTGAAAAGCATGATATGAGGTATAGCCTGGTAGCGCTGGGGTGCTCTCAGGAGCCTTGAACCAGGTTTCAGTTACTGCACAGACGTCGATGTTCTCCATGCTGAGGAGTGCATCAAGTGCCTGCATCTTGAGATTTAGACTTCTGGCGTTGAGCAGCATTACCCTTAGAGTTTATCCATTATTGTTTTCTAAGGAGGTGGGTTTGTCTTTTGAGCCTTGCCTAAAAAAGGCACTATGGGGGTGGCAAGAGCCTTAGCCAATATCTGGAAGCCCAGTGGTGACAGGTGTAAACCATCCCTTGCGAAGCAGCGTGGCTTGTCCAACATGTCATCCCAGGCAGACAGACATTGGATCCCCTTAGAATGACACCAGTACTTGAGCCAATTGTTAAAGCTGATCATCTTGTCTTTGTATTGTGGTATCATTCTTGGTGAGGGCAAGATGCTGCTCAAGGTCAGGGTCATACCAGCCTGGGCTACATAATCAGAGAGCTCCTCTATGTCTCTTTTCATGTAGTCCAGGGAGGTACATCTCAGGTCATACACACCAGCATGGACAATGACAGAGTCATATTTGTACTTGCTTTGGAGTGACTTGAGTGCGTGTGCTATGTGGCGGATCCTAGCTCCCGACAGACAGCTCACAGTCACCTTCTCCTTGTTCAGCCTGGTCAGCGGGACATCGGTGTGTCTGACTATAGAGTCACCTATTACTAGTGTATCAGGCAAGGTGTTTGGCCTTAAGGGCTGTGATTGGTTGACACACTGATTTATTGAAGTATGTGTTGCATGTGTTTTGTTTTGAGGTGGTGGATTTTTGGGTGTCTGCTTTGGGAGCCTCTGTTGTTTTGGTAAGTTTTTTATTAGAGCCTCCAAGTATGTCTTTGTGTTTTTATGTGTTTGGTTTGCAGCTGTGGTAGGTCTATGTGGGACTGGGATTGTTGTGTGTGTGGTTGCCATCTCCTCCTGTCTGGTCATGCCAGCCCTGAGTTGAGAGAGTTCAGCCTCCAATTTGGCTATATAGTTGCATCTCTCACATGTATTTGTGTTTGTTGGGAGGAGGAGAGGGTTGTCTGTGTACATGAGACAATTGTAGCATTGTCTCAAGATACCCAGATTGACCAGCTGAACTGGAGACGACGCCAGTAATCTACCACTCAACATGCTAGAACAGTATAAGGGAGTGTTGTACCTTTAAGGGAAGTGGATATTCACAGGGGTGGTAAGTAGATGTAGTGCTTTACTTAGTACGAGAGTGCTTACTTAGTAGAGAAGTATTGAGAACAAGTGCTAGGCTTATAATATAGTAAGTAGTCTGGTTATACTAAGAGTAGAGCTTCCTTAAGGGAAAATTTGAAGAGCAGACTTGGCGGAGCCAGAAAAAGTTTAACCTTGTTTGCGCTATGTGCACAACCGCACAAAGCCGTGCAAACGCTGATTTTAAACAGTGAACTACAAAAGAGCTAGAAATGGTCCAAAACAACCAATTACTACAGCTTCTTGTGCTGAGGTCACTTCCTACAGGGACAGGTAGGCTGCTCAAGGCTCCCCACTCCCACTGGTGAGCAAAGAAACTTCCTTCTATCCAAGTAAGGTAATGGACAACACAGGAACTACACCACAGCCCAGAATACAGCAATGCCTGTAAACTGGTCTAAACTAGTCGAGGAGAGGCAGGAAAACAAGGATTATTTTTTTGTTTTTTTGTTTTTTTTGGTAGAAACACACAGAAAATGCAGAGACAGTGATTTACTTCTATGATGATTTGGACTTCATTTGAAAGTTTTATTTTGCATTTTACCGCACAAACACTTAGACATCTGCTAAACAAACTTAGCATTAAAACTTCTCTGCCCTTGAAACTCAATTCATTGAAACAGCATTAAAACCCACATTCAAAGAAAATACATTTTACCAGTGGCAGATAAAGATGAATTCTGGGCTGTTTTCAAATCATAGGCCCCTTGCATATGAAACATACATGTGCTTTTTGATACACCTTCCTATTGTTTTGAACATTTTTCCAGTAAACAATGAAACAAAATGCATGCAGCAATAATGACAAAACTGCCCAATTCAGAACATCTTTCCAGTAAACAATGAAACAAAATGCATGCACCCATAATGACAAAACTGCCCAGTTCAGAACTGATAACAGGCTCATAGTTAGTATCTTAACTTTTTCAGTACAGCAGCATTCACCCCTTGTGGGAGTAGAACCAACAACCTTCTGCATCAAAAGCAAGTACACAACCTGTTGTGCTATTAACAATGCAAGCTGACTTAGCATAAGCAGCACTAAACTTCTCTTCCCCTGCAGCTCTCAGCTCCTTGTAAAATCTACTCAATACTCAACTGCATCTCAACTTCGCAGCACATGACATCTGGAAAAAGCCAAATGTATTGGGGGGGGCATCAAAAGGCCAAAAACCAGGGACACATTAAACATTGCTTGTATAATCTTGGAAAGTTGCTAGAATAAAATGCTGTGTTACCACCATACATTTTACTGCCAAGGTCCCTGTGCAAAAGAGTCAGAGCAACATACCACTATGCCAAATCACCTGCTTTGTGAAAGAAAAATGCTGTGTTACCACCATACATTTTACTGCCAAGGTCCCTGTGCAAAACAGTCAGAGCAACATACCACTATGCCAAATCAGCTGCTTTGTGAAAGAGAGGAAGACTGAAACTTAAATGGCTATCATTTAATTAATTCAGTTCTCACCATAGCTGTCAACCTCTTAGCACAAAACACCTGGACAAACCCAGTAATGAGGGAATACAGCCCTCAAGCATATTCAGTGAATTCCGTTCTTGCCATAGCTGTCAACCTTAGCACAAAAAACCTGGACAAAGCCAATAATGGGGTAATACAGTCCCAAAGATAAGGACAAATTTCAAATATTCATCTTATAAACTTAGACAATTGCTAGAATAAAAGGTTGTGTTGCTATGTATTTTCTGAAGAATATGAAGTCTGAAATTCAAATGCCTGTCAATTTTACTTCTGACGGAACAAAAACAATTTTCAGCAGAGGCCCAGGGAGAAATACTGCAGACACATGTCTTTGTAAAATGGCAGGACACCAGAGCAAATCCACACAAACAAAGGGATGAGATGCAAACTCCACACAGAAGGCACCCCAGCCAAGAATCAAACCAGAAAACCTATAGCTGTGAGGCAACAATGCTACCACTGCACCATCAAATATCAAGCATTGTAACATTTAGAAACCACATATATTATGAGGAACAGATCAGATCAAATATGAGGCAAAAATCTGCAATTTTTTTTTTACAAATGGTGGTGGGCAGAGAATTCAGCTCCTTAACACCTGCATACAAGGTACAGGGTTCAAGCCTGATTATCTCTACCCACTACCATTTGTTCTCTCTAGCCACCAGTATATAGTAACTGGGACATTTTACACACACACACACACACACACACACACACACACACACACACACACACACACACACACACACACACACACACACACACCCTTTGTTCAGCAGTAGTATAAAAGCCCAAACTCCAGCCAGTGATATAAAGCCTTCACCTGCCAGCCCAAACTCCAGCGACCGAACGAACACCTACTCGGTTTCACAAAGTAATCCAAATCCAGTGAACGAAGCAAGCCCACAATCTGAACACCTACCTGAAGCCTTTGTCCAGCAGTAATCCATGAAGCCCGTGCACTGAAAGTCCCGCGAGAGCAGCTCAGTCCTCCTCATTGGTTCTGACTGCGGCTGAAGCAGTCCGGAGCTCCTCTGTTCTGTGCGGTCATCACCACACAGATTCCTGGTATCTCACAGCAATGATTGCTGGGTACCTCTTTGTCCAGAGGATCGGGACTCGTGATTTTTTTCTTCTTCTGTTTTTGTTTTTTTGTTTTACATATTTTTTTTTGTTTTTTTCTAGGTGGGAGGGCTGCAGTCCGGCAGTCCGATAGGACGAGCCGCCCCTGGACAAAAAGGTACCCTGGCTTTCGCCACCCAAGAAAATTATTTTCCTGTGCCCCTGTCAAGCAGAACCACAGACGTGATCCCCGGGATGAATTTCCTACTACCTATCCAATCATTAAGATTTTTCTTGAAGAGTGCTAATGAGGAGCTCTGTCTGACATAGATAGGTAGTCTGTTCCAGAGTATGGGAAGTCTCTGGGACAGGAACCTATCCCTCCAGCATGTTCTGTTGATTATTGTGACAAGGTTTAGGTCCCTAGAGCGTGTAGCTCGGAGTGATTGGGATTTCTTTAAGTGGAGCATGTCCAACAGCTCTGGGTTTGACATAGCTTTGTATGTTAGGCAGAGATCGCCTCTGAGTAGGCGATATGCGACGGAGCAAAGCTGGAGTTTTTTGAGACGGTCTGCGTAAGGCATCTGTTTGAGGCCAGTAATCCTCTTTGTGAGGTATTTTTGCGGCCTTTCCAGTTGTTGTAGATGTCTTGTGAGGTACATACCAAAAGAGGCGTTGTACTCTATAATGGGTCTGATGAGTGATGAGTAGAGGGGAACAATGATCTCTTTTTTTCTGGATGAGAAACCTTTTGTGATGAGGTGTGCCACTTAGAAGGATTTCCTGACCACTGTGGCGACGTGATTATCAAAGGAGAGACTACTGTCCACCTGTGTCCCAAGGTCTCATCACACTTTCGGTGTTAAGTAGACTACCGCCTATGTGGTTGTTCATGGGTACAGAGTTTTTACCAAAGGGGATGACAGTGCACTTTTTGGCATTGAGCTTGAGACCATGGCTTTGACACCAGGCATCTGTCTCAGTGAGGCCCTTTTGTAGGATGTCCACATCATTAGGAGTTTCGATTATGACTCCTAATTTGCAGTCATCTGCGAATTTAGTTAGCCAAAGACCTTCTGTGTTAGCCTGTACTTCGGAGAAGTTGATACCAAACAGGAGAGGACCCAGTACTGAACCCTGTGGTACTCCATTTGTCACTGGTCTGAAGTCTGATTTGGAGTCTGCTACTTTCACAGTGTGGGTTCTGTCAGTAAGCCATTTGGCAACCTATCTTGTGACATAGGGATTTATACCTAGTTTAGTGAGTTTATCTATAATTCCAGAGTGGGAGATGGTGTTGAACGCCTTGGTGAGATCTAGATAGGCTGTGTGAACCACCTTACCCTCATCTATGGCTTTGGTGACTACTTCAAAGAAGTCTATCAGGTTTAGGAGACATGATCTACCTTTTACAAACCCAAACTGTGTGGGATCCAGAGTCTGGAGATCTCCAATGTCTTTGTTTATGAGTTCCATGATGATACGTTCCATGGCCTTGCAGACCAGGCTCGTCAGGCTAATGGGGCAGCAGTTCCCGGGGTCTTTTGTGGCCCCCTCTTTGTGGAGTGGGATAACTGTCACGGTGCGCCATTCAATGGGCACAAAGCCTGATGTGAGGCTATGATTGAAGATGGTACTTAGGTGGGGTTCCAGTTCATTCTGTAGTTCATGTAGAAGGCAGCCTGGAATGTTGTCAGGTCCCATAGACGCTGTGTTCTTGGCTTTGGAGAGTGAGGTTTTTACCTGTGCAGCCGTGATTGCAGGAACTTTGCATTCTTCTGGTATAAAGATGGGCCCTTTAGGCGGTGAGAGGGGGGGGTAAAGTTAGCACTGAACCTATCTGCCAGGATGTTGGCAATATCAGTTGGTTCTGTATATTTAGTATCATTGTAGTGTAACTCAGAGCAGATCTGAGTGTTGAGGTTCTTGACATAGCTATAGAATGCTTTGTGGTTGTCTTTAGAATCAGTGGCAATTTTGTTTTCATAACTAGCTTTGGAGGATTTTATGAGTGTTCTCAGCTTCTTACTGAGGCTGACCAGGGAGTTCCTCCAATCGTGGGATTTTACTCTTTTTTGCAACAGTTTCTTTCTTCTGTTATAGAGTTTGTTTATGGCAGAAGACCACCAGACTGGCTTCCTTTTTTCTGGACGATAGCATCTTGGTTCTGTTAGGGAAAGCATGATCCATGCACTTGTGTAAGTGCTTATAAAGTGCATTTGTGTAGGATTCAGCAGTCGTACCTCTATTGTCCATCTGCATGGGTGTCATGAAGTTTGCCACTTCTGTCTTAAGAAGCGTGAAGTTGGCTTTGGAGAAATTTTTTACAGTTGTTTTCCTAATGGGGGGTGGGAGCGGGATGTGGATGTCTAGGGTGATTAGCTAGTGGTTGGATCTGACCAACGAGGAGCTGACCTCTGGTGTGGAACACCAGTCACCCATGTTGGTGATGACCATGTCTAGGATATTGCTGCCCCTGGTGGGGGTGTGAATAAGTTGATCCAAGGTGTTGGAATTGATAATTTCCAGAAAACGTTGAGCAAAAGAGTTGGTACATGAGTAGTTTTCCCAGTTAATGGTAGGGTAGTTGAAATCACCCATTATTAGAGTGTTGGGTTGTACTTTAATATTTTCCAGTGTATCAAGAAAAGAGGAGTGGGAATCCTGGGGCATGGTGGGGGGTCTGTAGCAAGCTACAATCTGGATTGTGGTTTTGCCCAGAGTTAGTTGAACTTGGATAATCTCAGATGCATTATGCTGAGCAACTAGCTTGGAGGTGTGGATATCCTTAATGAATATGGACACGCCTCCACCTTTAGTGTTTTGGTCCGGGTTTGGTGGCCGAAAGGTGTGGTATGAATTATAGCCTGGTAATGCAGGGGTGCTCTCTGGAGCTTTGAACCAGGTCTCTGTCACTGCACAGATGTCAATGTTTTTCATTTTAAGGAGTGCCTCGAGTGAGTGCATTTTGAGGTTTAGACTTCTAGCATTGAGTAGCATTACCCTCAGATTTTGCTTGCTTGTACCAGTTACGGTGGTGAATTTGTCATTTGAACCTTGCCTAAAAAAGGCACTATAGGGGTGGCAAGAGCCTTTGCCAGTATCTGGAATCCCAAGGGTGACAGGTGCAGGCTATCTCTGACAAAGCAGCGTGGTCTGTCAATCATGTCATCCCAGGCAGACAGATACTGGATTCCCTTAGAATGACACCAGAAGCTTAGCCAATTGTTAAAGTCAATCATTTTGTCCTTGTACTGTGGTATCATTCTGTGTGATGGCAGGATGCTACTCAGGGCTAGGGTCATACCTGCCTGGGCTACAAGATTGGAGAGCTCCTCCATGTCTCTTTTCATGTAGTCCAGGGAGGTACATCTCAGGTCATTCACAACAACATGGACAATGACAGAGTCATATTTGTACTTGTTGCGGAGTGACCTGAGTGCGTGTGTTATGTGGTGGATCCTGGCACCTGAAAGGCAGCTGACAGTAACTTTTTTCTTGTTTAGCCTGGTGAGTGGAACATCAGTGTGCCTGACTATAGAGTTACCTATGACTAGAGTGTTGGGTACGTTATGCCTTATGGGCTGTAGTTGAGTGGCACACTGAGTATGTGGGCTATGTGTCATTTGGGTTGTATTGGGGGGGTGGAGGTTGCTTGCATTTCTGCTTTGGAGGTCTCTGTTGTTTGGGCAGATTTGTACTGAGAGCCTCCGCGAATGTAGGTGTGTGTTTTGTGCTTCTGTGTGTGTGTTTTGGTGGTATAGGTTTTGAGGGACTATGTGATGAGTGTGGTACGGTGCAAGTGTTTACCTTCTCCTCTTGACTGTCTAGGCCAGTCTTTGGTGAAGAGAGCTTTGCTTCCAGTTTGGCTATATAAATGCATCTCTTACAGGTCGTAGTGTTGGGTGGTAGGAGGAGAGGGTTGTCTGTGTACATGAGGCAATTGCTGCATTGTCCCAAGATGCCCAGATTCATCAGGTAGACAGGAAAAAACACCGTGAGCTGACCTTTAGACATGCCTGAATAGGTGCTTATTTATTAAGTACTAAAACCTCTTTTCCTCTAGACAAGCGAGGAAAATTGAGTGCTGTAGTAATTTGTAACTTATTTATTGCTTACAATGAGTTCTGAACAAGTGCTGAGCTCAAAGAAACAGATTTGAGTGCTAAAACTAAAAAGCTGGTTAGTTGTAAATGCACAGGAAAATAACTTTCTTGGGTGGCGTAAGCCAGGGAACCTTGTTGGCTAGGCTTATGTAGGCCCTCGGGCCAATAGTCTAGTACCTACTACCTATGAACCTATGAATTGCTGATGTGAATTTAAAAATACTAATTTGTTTACAGGATAAGGAAGCTTGACAAGAGAATATCAAATAAAAATAAATCCCAATGCTATGCCAATGATTCATGCCCCAGAAAGTATAGATAGTTCTAAGGACTAAATGACATAATGGATTGAAGTGAATGAAAATCCTAGATGTTATCAGGAAGCAATTAGAGCCACCAGACTATATGAGCAGTATGGCCATTGTGATAAAGAAATATAAGAATATCATTTCTGATTACCTTCAAGATTTAAATAAAGTAGTTGTAAGACATTACTAACTGCCTACTTTTGAAAAAAGTGCTCTCAGGAATGTCAGATGCTAAGTTCACTTCAGTGTTAATTGCATATCAAATATTCTGATTGAAACTGGATGATTGCAGCTTCAATCTGTATACATTAACTTTACCATTAACAAGGTACAGATTCCTCACACCTGTAGTTGGTATTTCATTAGTACCATTGGAGTTCCAAAAACCTGCTGCAGTGGTAATTGAAGGCTGAAATTATTCTATAAACATATATTGTAGTGTGGAGATAAACATAAGAAGAATATGACAAGGAGATTGATAAAGCTACTGACCAGATCAAAGCAATATAATTTTAAGTTAAATAAGGGCAAATGTAACATCAGAGTGGTGAGTCTGAAACACATTGATGATAGAAATTCTATCATCAGAGGGACTGAAACATGATGAAGACAAAATAGAACAACCATGCAAATGGCAGGACCAGGAGACAAATAAATATTACAGATGGTCCTAGGTATGATGTAATATGTTATACAGTCTGTGCTCTAGTAAAGCTGTGAGAGCAGGATATACTCCAGAAGTGGAGCTATAACCAAGAAAACAGTTTTGAAATGCTCAAGAAACGCATTACAACAGCAGTAGGATTAAACTGCGGTGATGTGAATAGGACACATTTATTGCAAGTAGATACAAGTCAGAATGGTGTAGGAACTGTGATCCTACAGGAGAATAGACCAACTCCTATGATTCAGGAGCACTTACAAATGCACAAAATGGATATGCTCCGACAGAAAAGGAATTCTTAACAGTATCGTATGAATATGAAGCATTCCATGATATGTCTATAGCAAAGAAGTTCAGGTGGTAACAGATCTCAAACCATGACAAGGCGTATTCACTATGTGTTTGCAGAAGGTACCTCCTAAATGACAGGGGGGTGTCTCTTAATCTATTGACATATTATCTAAAATGTAGACCAGGAAAGGAACTACAAACAGCAGATATAGAGGATATTTACCACAGACGCATGAATACTTGTTAGAAAAAATAGATAGAGGTTCTTTGGATACTTCTGTAGTTACCAGTGACAAAAGAAAAACAATTTCAGACATGTACAGTGACATAGAACTGCATTGATTGAAAGGTGTTACAATGATCAGATGGCCTGACAGTAAAAGTCGTCATTAAGGAATAAAACTCAGTCTTATTATTCTTTCACAGAATAAATATTTAGTTGCAAGTGCTTAGTATTCTAAGATGACAGAATAATAGTTCCTGATTAACTGACAAGACAAATGCTTGAATAACAACTGGAAGCAATTACCACAGACTGGTATTTTTAGTTGTGTTCTAGCTATACGTAATAATAATAATAACAAGACTAGATTTTGTACCGAAAATTAATGGCAATTGCCAAAACATTTATTTGAGATGCATATGTAGTCTCATTATATGCAGCTAGGACCGAATTAGAAACACAACTTGCAGTAAATAGCACCACACAATAGGATTAGCCTGTTTTGAATATCACCTTATATTCTTGAGATAGTGCATAACTGATGTTGTCATAGCTGACAGTGGTCCACAGTACAAAAGTCCGAAAGTCATTAGATTTGCACATGAATGGAAATCCTAGCAAATGATGGCCAGTCTGCACTATTCTTAGTCTAATGAAAAAGTGGGCAGAATTATCCAACCAGTGAAAAATCTAATAAGAAAGAGATATATGTCAAAAGCTATGAAGAGTGTCACCTTGCAAATTTGAAATATAGGAATACTTCACTGCATGAGCTCAGGCAAAAATTTGAAACAAAGATTACCTACTGCACCTCATTGCTGATGCCAGACAAATCAACATAAAGTGAAGAAAATTCTATAAAAATATTAACAGAGAGAGAGAGAGAGAGAGAAATACTATTGTGATGGAAACTCCAGAAACCTAAGAGGTTTACAGGATAGAGACAAAGTGAGAATGCATAGGACATGGGAAAGGCCATACCCTCCAGATGCTTAAGACCACTGGAAAAAAGACAGAGATATGAACTGTTTCCAAGTCAAAATAGTTCCAAAGATTGTAAAGTTTAATTTATTAAAATATGTTATTGAATATGGTAGTTTCATTTTTAAGTATATTAACCCATATCATGTTTAGTACAGTGTTAATTTATAGTGATCAAAGTTCTAGTCACATTATCACTCTCTCGCCCTCACACTGGAATCCACTGTGGAATCATAGATACCACTCTGGAATCATAGATAAACTTACTAAGTTGGGCATTAATCCCTATGTCACCCAATGGGTTGCTAAATGGCTTACTGATAGAACCCACACTGTAAAAGTAGCCGACTCCAAATCCAGCTCCAGACAAGTGACAAGTGGAGTACCTCAGGGTTCAGTCCTGGGACCACTCTTGTTTGGCATCTACTTCTCTGAAGTACAGGCCAACACTAAGAGACTCTGGCTAACAAAGTTCGCAGATGACTGCAAACTGGGAGCCATTATTGAATCCCCAAATGATGTGGATATTCTACAAAAGGGCCTTACAGAAACAGATGCTTGGTGCCAGAGCCATGGGCTCAAGCTCATTGCCAAAAAGTCTATAGTTATCCCCTTTGGGAAAAAAAACATGCACCCATGAATTACCACATTGGTGGCAGTACACTAAACACTGAAAGTGTGATAAGAGACTTAAGTACGCTGGTGGACAGTGGTCTCACCTTCGATAACCACATTACCACAACAGTCAGGAAATGCTTCTATGTGGCACACCTCATCACTAAGGGCTTTTCATCCAGAAAAAAGGAGGTCATTGTCCCACTGTACTCATCCCTCATTAGACCTATTGTAGAATACAATACCCCGTTTGATATGTTCCTCTCAAGAGATCTGCAACAACTGGAAAGGCCACAGGAATTCCTCACTGAAAGAATCACAGGCCTAAAGCAGATGCCCTATGCTGATCATCTAAAAAAACTCCAGCTATACTCTGTCGCATATTGTCTACTCAGAGGCGATCTCTGCTTAACATACAAGGCCATGTCAAACCCAGAGCTTTTGGACATGCTACACTTAAAGAAATCCCAATCTGTCAGAGCCACACGCTCCAGGGGTCTAAACCTTGTCATCACAATGAACAAAACATGCTGGAGGGATAGGTTCCTGACCCAGAGACTCCCCAGACTCTGGAAAAGACTTCCTATACATGTCAAGCAGAGTGCCTCTTTGGACCTCTTCAAGAGGAACCTTGACGATTGGATGGAAGAAAGGAAATTCACCCCAGGGATCACGTCAGTCACCCTGCTAGACAGGGGTCCAGGAAAGTAAATAATGTGGGAAGAAATAGCCAGGGAATTGTTATGGCTAGGCTTGTATAGGCCCTAGGGCTGATAGCCTAGTACCAACCTATGAACATACACACAGACACACACAGACACACACACACACACACACACACACACACACATACACGTGCAAGCACATGCATACACATCTATCTGTCTTGGGAAAATGAGAAAACCCCATTAAAGTGTCATAAAATGCTATACCAAGTTATAAAATAAGCTGAAGGTGGTGATACCCATCACACAAAGCCACATGCAAACAGCCTAGGCTACACAAGAAGGGAGATGTATAATATAATTGCAAGGACCAGGGCTACACGAGAAAGGATGTATAATATAAATGCAAGGACCAGGAAAGTCAACACTGGAGACCAGATACTAGTCTTGGTTCCTTCTGAAGAAAGCAAAGTGTTTTTAGAACCACCCAGCAGATCAAACCTGATTTAACACCATATTTAGACCATTCCAGGAGAAAATGTTATTTTCAAAGCTTACTGAATACCAGTGCTGCAGAGAAAGGCATTGGAAGATGGAGTACCAAAACTGTTATGATGTGACTGTTACTGAAGTTAAAAGGAGTAGAATATCCTCACAGTTTTATTTCAAAAGTGTGATGGAACGATCAGGCTCTGTAATGATTTTAGGAACTTGAAGAGCATTTCAAAATGTGATGGCTACACAATGCATACAGTAGGTGAACTAAAACAAGTTTGGGAAAGACAAGATTCTTGCCCACATTACATGGGTTCGTACGTCACATTTTACAAAGAGGTACTACCAAATCCTTCTAACAGCTGAAGCCAGGGAAAAGCAAGTCATTTAACCCAAGAGGGTTTATTCTTGTGTACTGTCCTTCCTTCTGGGCTACAAGGGGCCCCTGCAACCTTTGAAAGATTAAATGGCAGACTGCTAAAGCCCCATGGCAGATATGCTACTACCTGCGTAGACAATGCATAATATGCTCTGAGGATTGGGGATCTCATCTAACTGAGGCACAGCCTGTGTTAGATTATTTTAGAGAAGCAAATTAGGCAGTCAGTGCATCCAAGAGTAAGTCAGACAAAGCAGAGATAACCTATGTAGGAAGAGGTAAAATATTTGGTATATGTAATAGGAAGGTGAATTGTCATGCCCCATAAAGAGAAACTAAAAGCAGAGAGAAGTCGGTCTATTCCAGACAGAAAGGAATGAGGGCATTCTTGGGATTAGCTGACTACTATTGAAATGCTGTAACCATTCTGCATCTGTAGTATGCCTTCTTACATAAGTGGCAAAGGGTAACAAATCACTTAAAGTAAAATGGGCACTAGAAGGCAGACAGTGTTTTTCAACAGTTGAAGGAAACATTATGCCCAGAACCTGTTTTGCATCCTCAGATTTCAGTAAACCCTTCTTACTTCATACTGATACATCAGAGGCAGGCCTATGGGCTGCTTTCACAGCATTGTAAAGGGGAGGAAGACTCTATATGCTTTTTACGTCACAGGGCCAGGTATTCCATTTTATATGTAAGTATACACACATATATATATATATATATATATATATATATATATATATATATATATATATATATATATATATATATATATATATAGACGGGGGGAGATACTTGGTGATCAAGAGAGTTCCTTCATCACTGAAATATTATCTCTTGGAATGGACTTTACATTGGTCACAGTCCATACCCCTTTAATGTGGCAATGGAAACAACAGGATGGGAATATGAAACTTGGTAGATGGGTGCTCTCTTTGCTCCCATTAAACTTTATTACAAACATTGGTCAGTCTCAACCCTCCACAATACAGATTAGGTTCATAGGTTCATAGGTTCATACTAGGCTATCTGCCCTGGGGCAATTATAAGCCTAGCCCGATTCTGTATGGCTTACGCCACCCCTTGATTTGAGTATACTGAGCCCTTTTTAAGGTTTAGTTTACTGTGCCTCTGTCTAATAGTGACACGGGAGTAATCCCTGGGACAAACCTACGATCCCCCATCCACTTATCGAGATTCCTCTTGAAGAGATTCAGTGAGGTGCTCTGCCTCACATGAACTGGAATTCTATTCCAGAGCGAAGGGAGCCTCTGGGTTATGAACCTGTCCCTCCAGCAAGTTCTGTTTATTTCTGTGCTGAGGTTCAAGTCCCTCGAGCGTGTGGCCCTAAGGGATTTAGATTTACTGAGGTGGAGCATGTCCATTAATTCTGGATTTGACATAGCTTTGTATGTCAGGCATAGATTGCCTCGAAGTAGGCGGTATGCAACTGAGTAATGCTGGAGTTTTTTTAACCGAGCAGCATATGGCATCTGTTTGAGACCCTTGATCCTCTTGGTGAGATACTTTTGGGGTCTTTCTAATTGCTGCAGGTGTCGGGTAAGGTACATCCCAAATTGGCATTGTATTCTATGATGGGCCTGATGAGGGATGAATAAAGGGGGACGATTACCTCTCTTGATCTAGATGTGAAACCCTTTGTGATGAGGTGGGCTATGTAGAAGGTCTTTCTAACCACTTTGGCAATGTGGTTTTCAAAGGAGAGATTGCTATCAACTTGGGTCCCCAGGTCCCTAATAACTTTCTCTGTACTTAATGGGTTTCCGCCTATATGGTAATTTGTGGGCACATTGTTTTTGCCAAAGGGTATGACTATACATTTTTTGGCATTTAGCTTTAAACCATGGTGCTGGCACCAGTTATCTGTCTCTGTGAGACCTTTTTGAAGGATGTTTGTGTTAGCTGGAGAGTTGATTATGGCGCCCAGTTTGCAGTCGTCTGCGAACTTGGTGAGCCATAGTCCTCCCACGTTTGCCTGTATCTCGGAAAAGTATATACCAAACAAGAGTGGTCCAAGGACAGAACCCTGTGGGATGCCACTTGTGACCGGTTTTGAGTCTGACATGGCTCCAGCAACTCTCACTCTGTGGGTTCTGTCTTTGAGCCAGTTTGCGACCCATCTTGTGACATAGGGGTTTATATTTAAGCTGGATAGCTTATCTATGATGCCCGAGTGGGGTATTGTGTCAAATGCCTTTGCAAGGTCCAGATAGGCTGTGTGGACTACCTTCCCTTCATCTATGGCTTTGGTGACTGTTTCAAAGAAGTCAGCCAGGTTCAAAAGGCAGGATCTGCCCTTGACAAAGCCGAACTGGGTAGGATCTAGTGTCTGTAGGTCCCCAATGTCTTTGTTTATGAGCTCCATGATGATCCTCTCCATAGCCTTGCAGACTAAGCTAGTCAGGCTTATGGGGCGATAGTTTCCAGGGTCCGTAGAGGCTCCACCTTTGTGGAGTGGGACCACTGTTGCTGTACGCCATTCTGTGGGCACATATCCTGTATTGAGGCTGAGATTGTATAGCTGTTTTATTTGAGGGATTAGTTCCTTTTGTAGTTCATGTAGGATGCAACCTGGGACGCCATCTGGTCCCATGGAAGCAGTGTTTTTTGCTTTGGAGAGGGCAGCCTTCACCTGAGCATCTGAGATGTTTGGGAGGCAGCCCTCTGCCGGGATAGATACTTGCTCTTTTTGGGGGAGGGGTAGAAGGTTGCACGGAACCAGTCTGCCAGGATATTGGCGATGTCTGTGGGTTCAGTGTATTTTTTGTCGTTTAGAATCAACTCAGAACAAGTCTGGGAGTTGCATCCCAGGTTTCTAACATAACTGAAAAAAGCCTTATGATTGTCTTTGGTGTCCTGTGCAATTTTTCTCTCGAAGCTGGCCTTGGAGGATTTTATGAGGGATCGTAATTTTTTGCTAGTACTGATCAGAGATGCCTTCCCTATTAGGGATTTTGCTCTATCATGTAGTAGCTTCCTCCTTCTGTTGTACAGTTTATTTATGGCAGGGGTCCACCAGACCGGACGCCTGCCTTTGGATGATTGGGTCTTGGTTTTGTTTGGGATAGCATGATCCATGCATTCCTGGAGATGTCCGTAGAATGCATTTATATAGGATTCTGCAGTTTGGGCCATAGTTTCCACTGGCCCTGGGGCCTTGAAGGATTCCACTTCGGTTTTGAGAAGTGAGAAGTTTGCTTTTGAGAAGTTTTTCACTGTGGTTTTCTGGGCTGGGGGTGGGGTTGGGATGTGGACATCCAGTGAAATTAATTTATGGTCTGATCTTACCAATGAGGGATATACTTCTGGTGTGGAGCATAGAGTCACCATGTTGGTAATGATCAGGTCTAGTATGTTGTCCCCTCTTGTGGGAGTGGTGACTAGTTGTTCCATAGCATTTGAGTTTATAATTTCTAGGAATCTTTGGGCTAAGGTGCTGGGGCTTGAGTAGTGCTCCCAGTCAATGTTTGGGTAGTTGAAGTCGCCCAATATAATGGTGTTCGGAGAGATCTTCATGTTCTCCAATGTTTTCAGGAAAGCCGAGTGGGATTCCTGACTTTGAGAGGGTGGTCTGTAGGATGCTATAAACTGAAAAGCAGTCTTGCCCACTGTTAGTTGCACATGGATGGTCTCCGATACTGTGCAATGCCACTAACCTGGAGGTGTGGATATCCTTGATAAATATGGAAACTCCCCTCCTTTTGTGGTTCGGTCCGGGTTTTGGGGCCAAAAGCATGATATGAGGTATAGCCTGGTAGTGCTGGGGTGCTCTCTGGAGCCTTGAACTAGGTTTCTGTCACTGCACAGATATCGATGTTTTCCATACTGAGGAGAGCTTCGAGTGCGTGCATCTTGAGGTTAAGACTTCTGGCGTTTAGTAGCATTACCCTTAGTTTCTTGTTCCTTGTGCTGTCTATGGGGGTGGGTTTGACTTTTGAACCTTGCCTAAAAAAGGCACTATGGGTGTGGCAAGAGCCTTTGCCAATATCCAAAAGCCCAGTGGTGACAGGTGCAAGCTGTCCCTAGCGAAGCAACGTGGCTTGTCGAGCATGTCATCCCAGGCTGACAGACACTGGATCCCCTTTGAATGACACCAAAATTTTAGCCAATTGTTAAAATCGATCATTTTGTCTTTGTACTGTGGCATCATTCTAGGTGAGGGTAAGATGCTGCTCAATGTCAGGGTCATACCAGCCTGGGCTACATGATCAGAGAGCTCCTCTATGTCTCTTTTCATGTAATCCAGGGAGGTACATCTCAGGTCATTCTCACCAGCATGTACAATGACTGAGTCATATTTGTATTTGCTTTGGAGTGACCTGAGTGCTTGCGTTATGTGTCAGATCCTAGCACCCGACAGACAGCTCACCGTGACCTTCTCTTTATTCAGCCTGGTGAGCGGGACGTCAGTGTGTCTGACAATAGAGTCACCTATAACAAGAGTATCAGGTGTGTTATTCAGCCTTAAGGGCTGTGGCTGCTTGGCACACTGACTTTGTGGGTTATGTGTTGTGTGTGTTTTGTTTTGAGGTAGCGTTTGCTTGGATGTCTGCTTTGGAGGTCTCTGTTGCTTAGGTAGATTTTTATTTAGAGCCTCCGAGTATGTTTTTGTGTATTTATGTGTTTGGTTCGCTGATGTGGTGGGACTATGTGATACTGGAATTGCGTTGTGTGAGGTTACCTTCTCCTCCTGACTGGTTACACCAGTTTTGAGATGAGAGAGCTCAGCCTCCAGTCTGGCTAAATAGTTGCATCTCTCACATATATTTGAACCTGTTTGGAGGAGAAGAGGGTTGTCCGTGTACATGAGACAGTTGTAACATTGCCCCAAAATTCCCAGATTCACCAGCTGGACTGGAGAGGAAACCATGACTGACCTTTGGACATGCTAGAGTAATAGGGAAACTGAATTTAAGACAGATCAATAGAGGACATGGGAATCGTAGAGAGTATAAGAGTAAATAGTGCTTCAGGTTTAATAGTGCTAACTTGTAGGATTACTTAATTGGACCAGTGAAGGGCCTTAGAATGAGAATATGGTGTTTAAATTGAGAGATAGAGCAGTTCTAAGGGAAAAAGTGAAGAGCAGACTTTATGGAGCCAGGAAAAGTTTAAACCCAATTAGGCGGCGCTGCCTGCTGTTGCGCTATGCACAAAAACGCGCAAAAACGCGCAAAAGAGGGTTTTAAGAGAGGAAGATGAAGGAGTTTTGGAATTCACTCAAAATGGCCAATAAAACTACAGTTTCAAGTCAGTAACCACTCCCACAGGGGCAGGCAGGCTGCTCAATGTTTTTCACTGCCACTGATCAACAGAGAGACTTTCCTTTAGCCCAAGCAAAAAATGGCCTCACAGAAACTTACAAACAGTTCAAGAACAGCAAGCCTGTAACTATACTTTTTTAAATCTCAGGAAAGTGGGAAAAAAGCAAGATTTTTTTTTGTTTTTCAGAGATAGCAGAGGTTCACAAGTATCAACAAGTTATAACAGTGCAGTAAATGACCCCACACAAGAGTGCTAGGCCAAAGACAGATAAAATGCAAGTTTTGAGAAAAAAACGATTTTAAAAATAAGTGCAAACAGGAAATTCAGTAAACAGCTCTAGGTTGTGCTCTAAATACAGTTACTAATGCAGAAATCAAATTTAACAAGCCAGAAAATGCTCAAAATAGGCGGCTATGCAGAAAAACTTAGCAAATAAACAGAGGAAAAATACTTAAAATCTCAAAAGTGGCTCCTTTCTTCTCTCAGCGTTTTCTCCTCTTGGTGGGTGCTTCACCAACAGCCAACAAGCCAGAAAAGACGCCAAAACCACGAGGCAACCAGGTTTTAAGAGAGGAAGATGATCTGTTTAAGGCTCACAGTCCATGTTGTAGGCCCAAAACAGAGGGTTTCAAGCTGAGGGGCTATACCTGTAACATAGTGTGGTGATTATTTCCTTATAACGTGGTAAATATTGTAAAAGTGAAGTGATATATTCTAAATAACACTTTTGTGTTGTTTCTTTAAGACAGGCAACTACATTTTTGAATTATCTAGACAAAGTTCCCAAAGGAATTGTAGTTAGTTAGCAATTATTCCATTAAAATAGTATATAAAAGGAGGGCTGGTCTTCAATCAATAAACCAGGAATAAATGCCTATAAAAAATGGGAAGTAGGCATTTATGAAGTTATTCCTGGCTTACTTAATTAGCCCTCTTGCCGGATTGTTAATGCTGTTATAAGTTGTAAGTTCTTTAAGCACATGTTTCAGGCTAACTATGCTAACGCTTGTACTCAGTGTGTTCTTTATTCTATTTTAATAGCTCCACCTAGACTTTTAGGATAAATGGTGATTTGTAACAGCACTCACGAACTACCGGCAATTGCATCCCACTAGCCATTGAGCGCTCTTCCCATTTCTTGTCTATACTAGTACTGTTAACACACAAGTGTCTCTGCTTATATGCGATTAAATTGTGAATTGTTTGTTTCCTTGCCTCTGCTTGTTGTTTTCAAGCATCATACTGCCTCTGCTCAATTGTGCTTGTCTATGCCATTGTTTCTTTGTTTTAGGCTTTTCACTGCCTCTGCTTAAATGCGACATAGCTACATTGTGTTTTACTGCCTGTTACTGCATACTTAAGTTATGTTCTTAAAGGACTATGCCTCTGTTTATTTTATGTATTTCACTCCCTCTGCTTAACTACGACATAGCTATTTTGTGTTTTACTGCCTTTTACTGCATACGCAAGTCACGTTCTTAAAGGACAGTGTGTATATATTAATATAATTTTGTTTATGGGGGTAAAACGCACGGAGCAACACATCCACACCAAGCAGCTCACTGTTCTCCAGCTTATAATAAGAAAGATCGCTGCTTAAGACCCTCGTTCATATTTCCCGCTTTGAACCCAATACACTTTTTCTTTTCATCCCACACAGTACAGGCCTACCACTTGGTCCTAACTAGCTGTACAATATCTATACCTTTCATATGCCCATCTGTTATACACATATGCAGTCTCTACTGATGTTATACTTTGCATAACTTACCTCTGTCTGCTTCCTACAGTCCCTCTTCATCCCTGTATCACAGAATGCGTACTATTTGCTGCAGCCACTAGATGGCGCTATTAGCCTAAAAAGTCCTCCCTATCTCCATATCTAACTCTACCCTATTCACTAGTCCCTAACTATTATTTATCTGATAACTATTCAGCTAACTTTCCCTCAGCCTATTGTAGTTTCACATTCTCATGAACAAGGTACTTATGCCCATTCCTTTCCTTACCATGTCAATGTCATATGAACAAATATTTACTCCCAAATAGCAAGACAGTTGCTCTCTTGGTGTGGTAACTAAGCTCTTCATTGTCAAGTCCTAACAAATATTATATTCTGTGTTTTGGTTGGGCCTACCCAATGTGTAACCTCTGTTCCATACTGAGCTATTTGTTATATGCACTGTATTTCCAAGGTGCCATTTGAAGCCATGAAAGTGTTTGTCTGTTAATATTTTTATAGCTTTCCTGCTACTCCCCAGTCTGACCCTATCATTTGCTTTATTTAGCAGAATATTATCTATTTTAGTATTGTCATATCTAAATAGCTGTATCACTGCTTCATTTTTCCTTCTTTTCCTCTGTTAACATTCATTTTCTCTACCCCATTAGGTAAACTACTATAGTTGTGCTCTTCCCTCATATCATTGGATACAGAACCCCCAAGAAAAGTCTGGTCCCTGAGACCCCTAGTCATTTTGTGGAAGATTAGACCCCTTGGTCTGCTGCCTGACCTCCTACAGTGAATGTATGTGTTCTGGTATTTAGCCTAATGTAACAACTATTTCTGTTTCCCAGTGTCTCTGTCTGGTTTCCCCCTCTAGTCCACACTGCTCACCTTTCTCCGGGCCTTATCCCTACACCTCCCAGTCCTGCTAACTGCTAACCCTCGCATAACATTGGTGTAACATATCTGACTACTGTTCCAGCCCTATGCACTACTGTACCCCCCCAAACAGGGCATCTTAATCAAATAAACACCCTATCTCTCTGACTCTATACCTATTCTTCTTGCCCTCTCACTTCTTATCTGCTAACACCTACAACAACTCAAATCTACAACTGATAGGTAACACAAACTCCAAATACTCCACTTTCCTCTCTTCTCTGTCACTAATGAACTCTATTTCTCAAACACAACTCACTTTACTGACTGTTTTTCTCCATTTCAACTTATCTTACTGACTGTTTTTCTTCCTTTCAACCCACTAGCGCTGTACAAGTCGACTGGGCCATCCCACTCCATTCCCCCTTGCTCCGCTTGGGTTCCCTCTACTTCCCTACCCTACCCCCATTCCCACCCCCATATCAATTAGATTTATAGTTACCATACCCCACCCATACTCCAATCAACCAATCCTCACACACTCCAACCAGTCATCTCAACCTCACCCAATCAACATACCCAATTAATTAACCAATCACTTCACCACCATTTACTAACTATCCCAACCTCTGCAACAGCAACTCCCCCCCCTTCCTCACAACCTTCTTGAGTATCTTCTGCATTCATCCGTTTTGTATATAATGACACCACTGTCCATAACTATATTACTCACATCTCTGTCTCTCTCTCTTTCAACCCTTATTCATTTCACAACACTTCATCCCACTCACAAACAAACCACATTCACATCCATCCCTTCTGCCCAATTCCCCTATCACAAATCTTATTCCAACATATCTTCTAGTCTCTACTCCACAAATACATTGCTATTCCTCAAACCTAAAATCCTTACACACACACACACACACACACACACACACACACACACACACACACACACACACACACACACACACACCCACACACACACACACACACACACAGAGACACGCACACACAAAACACCCAACTTACAACACTCCCCACAACACTGTATAACCCTAAGTGCAAACTGCTACCAACTCTTTATTCAGTTAGTACTACTACCCTATCCCAAAGTGGGGACATCCACCCCAACCCAGGACCTACCCCATCAACCCCTCCCCCAACATCTCATAAATCCCTAAAAATCACCATTAACATACAAAGTATTAGAAACAAAATCCCATAATTCCATGCATGGATATCCATTTCCAGACCTGATATAATTACTGTAACCAAGACATGGCTAAAACCATATACAAAAGACACAGAATTCCTCCCTCCAGGTTTCTCCTGCCTAAGATCAGACAGACCCCACAAGAAAGGGGGAGGAGTTGAGTTGCACTCCTCTATCCAAACTCCCACACCATCATCCCCTACTCAAACCCTATTACACAATTCTCCACAGCTGAACTCACCATAGCTTATCTAAAAATGAATGAATTCAAAAGTCTCTGCTTGATTTCCGGATACATCCCACCTGGTAATATCCGTATACTAGAAGAAATCTTAGCCTGGACCTCAAGCAATATCCATAACAAAACAATAATTTTACGAGACATTAAC
Organism: Protopterus annectens; assembly: GCF_019279795.1. NCBI lineage: Eukaryota > Metazoa > Chordata > Ceratodontiformes > Protopteridae > Protopterus > Protopterus annectens. Next base: position 477,801,474 of record NC_056727.1, read on the forward strand.
ATCAATTGGCTAGATCACTTGACTACCTCTCCTAATGCATCCATCAATCTCTATAACTACACTCAGCCCATCACTAACATAACCTGACCAAGTAATAGCAGTAAAAATGGCTCTATTCTTGACTGGATTTTAGTTGCTTACCCTAACAAAGTTTCTTCAGCAGGAACTCTCCCCTGTAATATTAGTGACCATCAGCCTGCTTACATAACATGTAACACCACCTCAGTCTTAAACAATCACCAACATAAACTTACCAAAATGCTAGCTAACTTCAACCTAACATACTTCAGTAAAACACTGAGAAAAATTAACTGGAGTACTCTGAAATCCCTACCCTTGGACAAAGCTGTTGAATTATTCAATTCAACATTCCTAAGCATCCTTAATGGTGGCTCCCCCTCAAAACAAAAGAATAAAAACAAATCATGCAATCTGGCTTTCTAGAGAAACCAAACAACTCATGACCACAAGAGATAGAATATGGAAAAATGGCCGAAAAGTAAAAACCCCAGGGAACTCCAGCTCTTTAAACAGCTCCGCAACCAAGTAAAACATCTAG
>NC_056727.1:477807032-477912491 GCF_019279795.1 Protopterus annectens
ACTACACAGTGTCTATACAGCTTTTTCTATGTATAATCCTGGTGTGTGGCATTTTCTTTGTAAATGTCAGTATTGATTGCTATGCTTAAGGAACTCTCATTCCAGGCCAGCTGCATGAATTTGTCCTTGTTAGCTGTGGAACATATACATGCAATTTTCAGTGCATCCTGTACCAGGCTACTTCTGGAACAAACACCCCACCCAGTGTTGTTTGTGTGCTGTAGGTCTTACTGACTTTAACCCTGTGATATAACTTGAATATCTTCCTTTATATGATGTTGGACAAACAAACCAATTAGTAAAACTACAAGAAATACCTAGCCAAACTCGTGTTTTCATTGTGTGATACGTTAAACCTCCTTGAATAGAGGCCCATGGGATATATGAAAATGACCCCTTAAGGACATCAAGTGTTTCAGCTATATGGCTTCTGAATGTCCACGACTCTTTCCTTTTTCCTTTATAAGTTCTTATGGACAGGTTCAGGCAAATAAATCCAAACCCCACTAGCTGTGGACATGCATGTTTCAACCTTCTTATGACCTCATCAGCACAGCATAAGCAGACTGTTTGTCTATACTTTAGAAGCACAGGGTCTTTAAATCCAACTGATGTCCATAACCATTAAGGTGTTTGCAAAATATCCCAACTAACAATCAAGACCAAAAAGTAAAAAGGTCACACAGACAGAACCGATTAGTAAAAACTACAAGAAAAACCTAGTCATGCTAGGCTAAAGGAAAAAGTAACAGTGTAAGCAGTCTTGTAAAGTTAAACCAAGAATCTCAAAAAAGGCTGTATCAGCTAATGCTTACTCTCTGAAATGTTACTGGTTTAGCAGTTTTGTTCTTAGCCTTCTTCAGAACCAACAATTTACTGTACTCTAGTGCTTAAATACACTTTATTTTCGGCATTGTATAGAATTCTTGTGCAAAGAAGTTGAGAGGTAGTGTGTGCGTGTGTGTGTGTGTGTGTGTGTGTGTGTGTGTGTGTGTGTGTATGTAATATCACTCAGTCTGAGGATACTGGAAATAGATACGCAAGCACTTCAAAAGTACGTACATCCAGATAAAAATCTGGATATATAATTAGCATAAAATTTGAATTCCAAATAGCACATAACTCTTTCTGCTTCTAGTAGGAATGTGGATACTACTCAAGAACATATTTATAAAACAGAGTGATGAAAAATGATGGGTAAATATGAGCACATTACTAAAGAGACAGTGTAATATCAGTAGACTTTGTTAAATAGACTGTGTAGTAGAATTCTACCACACAAGGGCATTTATTTTCCTTCATGAAAAAGGGAGATGAAAGATCTTTACTAAAGCAAAGAGGAGAAAAATCCAAAGCAACCACCAAACAAAGGCCAGTAATCACCACAGAAACCAGGTAAAATTTATTGTAAAAATCACAAAATCAAAATCTCTCTAGCGCCTCGGTTAAATAGCCTTTCAAGAGTGCTCTACAATAAATTTTACTTGGTTTCTGTGGTGATTACTGACCTTTGTTTGGTGGTTGCAGTAGATATAAGATCTATGTCCTCTTTCATTAAACTATTGTTGCTACTAGGATGTTGGTCATGCAGTGTGGTTTTCTGTGTGCTAGACAGCTTCAGAAATGACATGTGATTATGGAGATTCAGAAAATTATGTGAAGGGGTCAATCAAGCCTGAAAATATGTACATATATCAAAATGTAGGTACATCATGAGCTGGGGTAAATAAAAACAGTTAAGAGGTCTGGTGTGTGTGTGTGTGTGTGTGTGTGTGTGTGTGTGTGTGTGTGTGTGTGTGTGTGCGCGTGCGCATTAGGAGGTGGACTTTTATCCTGTATGATATTATATCTGTACTTTAGGTCCTTTGCTTTCTGTTATATGTGCATCTATATTTCTGTTTATACTAGCATTAATACTCACTTGTATATACACACACATATTTTATACTATACAATATATATATATATATATATATATATATATATATATATATATATATAAATTTATATATATTTTTTTCTGTATATGTACATTTCAGAAGACTGAACACTCATAAGGCCAATAGTTTGCTTGCTGCAGGAAATTTGAATGCACAGAAGAGCCATTGCTCATCTCTGTATAAGTAAGGCTGAGTGGACCTGTGTTGTATTGGATTGGAGTTATTTTGGTGGTATGTTGTAGATGGCTTATTTTCAATATGGGAACTTGCATGTGTTGGGAACTAGTGCTGTCACAGCATTGCATTGCTAGGAAACACTGCTGGTGTAGCTTCTACTGTGTAGCAGCAGTGATTTCTTTCTTTAGGGAGATTTCTCCTTTCTTTGAGTTGGTGTCACTGTGAAGTTAGTATATTTAAGTTCGAGGGCTGTGGAGACTTGCCTCCCATATGGTGGGTGCAGGGTGGTAAGGGTGTATTTATAGGGGGTTGATAATGTTTCTGTTACTTTGTATGTCACTTAGATATGTGGTCAGTGCGTTTGGAGTATCATGTTCACATTTTGGTGTTCAATCTTTCTTGTAGTCGACCTTCGATTCAATTATGCATGCACACACACACACACACACACACACACACACACACACACACACACACACACACACACATACACACGCACACACACACACACACACACACATACACACATACACACACATATATATATATATATATATATATATACATAGAGAAAGAGACAAACACACATATACCTATATCTACCTATTAAGATTTATATATATATATATATATATATATATATATATATATATATAGATATATAGATATATAGATATATAGATGTATAGATAGATATAGAAGCAGATACATGCATATACAGATAAATAGATATGCGTGTGTGTGTGTGTGTGGGGGGTGTATATATGTATCATATGCTTGCATATGCACACATGAATACCAGGAGAGTCAGCTAGATCTGTGCAACAAACTTAATAAAATGCTAATTGTACTGGTATGCTTAACTTAAAATCGGGCATGTACATTAGTCTGCGTTTCTGAATAGCATACTATAGTATTGGTAGAAGATAGCACTCCATTTCAAAAAGGCTAACAGGATAGAGGCATATTATAATAGGGAGTTGGCAAATGGCGTATATTCATGTTACTACAACTTATGGACTGTCACTGGTAAGATTGTCTGTAGCACTCATCCAGTTTTGTTCAGTACATCTAGCTGCATTTAACAGATGTTTTATTTTCCCAGTTGTGTTTGTGTTGCAGACTGATAGAAGACAGTGTCTTGTCATTCAATGTACCCCAGTCCTGTCTCTCATAAGAATCGTTTGATTTCTTTTTTGCACCAGAAGTGTCCAAACTCAGCACGATCTCTGGATGTGGTGCCCAGATGCCATTTTAGAATTATACACCTGTTGTGGGGAAATGCTTATCAGCCTTTATCAGTCCATAAAATTAAGTGCATGACATACAGTGGATATAAATATTTACACAACCCTGTTAAAATGCCAGTTTTTTGTGATATAAAAAAAAGGCTTCCATCTTGCAACCCTACCCCATAGTCCAGACATTTGGATAATATGGGAGATTGTTGTCACATGCAGTACATAACCAGTACTTGCCAGAAATTCCTGCAGCTCCTTCAGTGCTGCTGTAGGTCTCTTGGCAGCCTCCCTGACCAGTTTTCATCTTGTCTTTTCATCAATTTTGGAAGGACATCCAGTTCTTTGCAACGTCACTGCTGTTGTCCCATATTTTCTCCACTTTTTGATGACTGTCTTCACTATGTTCCATGGTATAGCCAATGCTGTGGAAATTTTTTGTACCCTTCGCCTGACTGATACCTTTCAAAAATGAGATCCCTTTGATGCTTTGTAAGCTCTGTACGAATCATGGTTTTTGCTGTAGCAGGCAACTGAGTAAATGCAGGAAAATCCTACTAGGACAGCTGAACTTTATTTGGGATTAATCAGTCTCTTTAATTGATGGCAGGTGTATACCCAAGAAGACAGAGTGGTGTAATTAAATCAAAATATGCTTCTACAAAGTATTAGCTTAAGGGTGTGCACACACGACAAAGTATTAGTTTAAGGGTGTGCACACTTATGCAAAAAGCGTATTGTACGTTTTTTATTTTTTATATTTTTTCCCCTTAACAGATTTGCTTGTACAGGTCATAGGTCACATTAAAGGTGGGAAAATTTTTGAAATGATTTATTATGGTCTCATTTTTTTATAATCACAAAAAACTGGCATTTTAACAGGGGTGTGAAAACTTTTTATATCCATTGCATTTCATCATGATTCATGGAACTCTAGTATCTGCAGTTAATTCCATCTTTGTTTTAAACTGTGCTGTCATCTGACTTTTTCTTTTTATTTCTTGTTCTTCACATCCACACATTTTCAGATGGAAACAAAGTGCATGTAGATACTGCATTTATTCTTCCTCTAGTTGTGCGGGTAGGTTAACTGTTAACCAGTATTCCCAGACCTTCTGCAGTGAATACAATGATACTTTGCAGTAAAGACAGACATCCAAACCTACATTTATTTTTCTAAAGTGCACTTTCATTTATGGTATTTTTTATTTTTTTTTTTAAGAAAAGTATGTGCAGTTAAGTTTTGTGATTTTTGCATTTTGAACACAGTGGTAGCATATACAAATGTAAAGTTATAGCATATAGGACAGCATTATGGTGTTTTTACAGACTAAATTAAAACTTTCTAAGAGTGAAACAAGTACAATATTTTGAAGGATACTTCTTGATAAGTTTAGGTGTCTTATGTAACATGCTTATGGTCTTGGAGTCAGGTGACTTCTTATATTTAACATGCAGCACATTGTTAAGAGCAGAAACATATAACTGCACCAAAACAATAGAATGGAGGACTGAAACATATGCACATATATATGTATGTATGTATGTATATTTTTTTTATTTTCCTCCCTACAGTTTTCCTTGTCAGATACAACTACATGTGAAAACAGAAGGTGCACTGCAATCCAGGACCATAGCCACTTTTTCTAATCCAAATATCTCCCCTTGTAAGTTATAACATATCTGCTAAAATGGCTAGGCATATAACACTTTTAGGTGAAAATGCTCCAAATCCCCTCCAATTCTCCTTCCAGCCTTCACCTTCATTACCCATTTTATTTATTATTTTAGACCATTTTTCTGTAGGTTTCTGCTTTTTGTCTAAAAATCAAACAGTCAAATGTGCAGGATTTTTAAGAGGCATCTGAATATTTTGGGAGGGAAGCAGAGTGGATATATTGCTGTGCGTGACACCTTCCCTTGTGACATCCTTGTGAAAGATACTTTTATCCTCTGTCTCATCTCAGTGTACATTGCTGACTGGAGTTGCTATAGGGTCTAATACTACATGTGCTGAATAAGCAGTTGAACTTTTACATGTCTCACTGTCAGCATTTTGTCACAGCCACCTGCTGTTTTAGCTAACATTTCCTAATTATGTGTATGCATTGCATGAAGCTTTGTTAGAAACATTGACTCATTAATGTAACATGACTAAATATATGTTGTCCAAGTGAGAAGAAGCTTATTATTATGTATAAATACAAACAGGTTTGGTCTACTTTCAGAAAACTATTGTATTCTGTGACAGTGTGAGTTAAGGAGATTTCCTTTTTATCTTGAAAAGTGTGCTTGTAGTGTTTCAAATCACAGATTTCAGCATCATTCAGCAACCATAAGAAGATGGTAATGGTATGTGAAGATAGACTGTAAAATGTATGCCACAACAGATTTTTCTATAATTCCATATTTAAAAAAAGCTCAGTTGAAATAGGACAGATATGGTAGTTAGAGTTGATTCTAAGTAAGCCGTCCTCACCCCAACCGCCTCTCAGAACAGGGTGTGGTGCCTGTATGAGTTCAGCCATCTTGTACATGCAATTAATATTGTGGAATAAATTCCTAGCTTTTGCACATTTTTTTTTCTAGCAAATACCTTAAATTATGCAACCTTCTTAAAGTTTATGTTTTAAACCTATATTAAATATGACTCCCCACCAAAAAAAAAAAAAATATTTATTATAGAACTCTGGCCTTCCCTCCTCTACTTTTCTCAACCCACTCACCAGCTCATCAGGCCTACACATTTCTAGATCACTCTAACAGTGGCAACACTGTTGACCTGTGCTGGTGATCTCTGTCAGAGATAACAGGTGCTTACTCAACTCCTGCCAGATGACAGTATTTTCAATTCACTTTCTGTTGTGCAGACCTGGCTCTTATTCATATGCAGCTCCCTAAAAAGGTGGACCATTATTGGGATTTCCTTGTCTGATCAAATGTATTTGCATTTGTCCATGTCTTCAACTTATTCTATAGACTTTATAATCTAATGTGTGCATAATCCACTCTCTTGGTCAGCCATTATTAGCTTTTCATCTTTTGGTTTTGATTCACCTCTCCTTAGCCATTCCTGTGTCAAAGCTTGGTCAACATGAGGTTGTTCTAGAAGATCTCCATACTTGCTATATTTATAGACTTTCAAGTTATCTTTCCTTCTCATGTGATCCTTTTCCTTATATTTGTTCTTTTGTGGGGGGTGGCACTTTCAGTGTCTGAGTTTTGTTTAATTCTGGTTTGATTTCCATTCCTGCTTTATTCTGAAATAGTTATGCTAAACTTAGCAAATATTTCATCTTAAACTTTTGTCTTCTTGCTTTAGAACTTTCACTATTTTTGGATCTGATGAAGTCAGCAAATGTGTATGTAGTCCAATGACTGTGGCTCTATACATGTAGTCAGTTTTGAGGAGGCCCATACCTTTTTCAGAATGAGGGATGTATAATATTTAGTATTTATCATATGGCAAGCATGAAGCATTTTTCTTGTTTTCTGGTCCAATGTTTTCTGTGGCCAGTCACTCACTCCAAAGCTGTGAGTTAGAACAGGAAGAGAAATTTGATATATAGCTTGGACTTTATTCCTAGATGTCAAAGCTGTTTTCAATATTAGCTTTAGTCTTCTTAAATACTTCTTACTGAGCTTTATTCTCACTTGTTCATGTCTTATTGCTGACCCTCAATCTATTCCCAAGTATTTATACATTCTCTTCTGATCAAATTCCTTTATATTCCTCTCTCAGGTTGATATTTTCTTGCTACTACAGTTTTCATTTTATAAATATTGCTTTTGCTCATTTATCAGGAGCAAATATCATTCTTATATAATCCGAGAAAGTTTTAACCATTTGTAAATGTGCTAACAGATCCTTGTCTGATGGACTATAGTTTTAAATTATTCACAAAAAGTAGATGATATATTTTTAGATGAGATAGGTTTCTAGGATTTAAACTATAACCATACCCTAACTTATTAAGGAAACAACTGAATGGGTTAAATGCAAGACAAAACAGTAGCAGTGACAAAGAGTCACCCTGGAATATCCCCATTTGAATTCCTATCCCTGGGATAATAATTTTCCCTTTGTAATAACCTAGCTGTAAACTGTTTTCTATTGCTTCATAGTCTCTATGATATAACTGATCAGTGTATTGTCTTTCTTAAACATCTATAAGCATTCCATCATCCACGAATGTGGGTGCTGTCAAATGCGTTTTTGTAATCTATCCATGCCCTACTTATATTCTTCTCCTTTTTACACTCTCTATTGTCACTTTATTTAGCAACAAATTATCCTTTGTTCCGTATGACATTCTTTTATTACCTTTTTGTTCTATTGCCATATCAATGTATTCTGATTGCTAACTGTCTTTTATGACTAATATTATATATTTTCTGGAGAAATTTTGTGTATTGTTTGTAAACAGATGTTTTGTAAGTAATCCCACTAGACTGAGTTGTAAGATTAGTCTGGAGTTTTTGGGGCTGTGTTACCACCTAGTGAATCTGTTTGGTGACTGTATAGTTGTAAGGGACAGTGAATTTCCTTGTGGCATCTAATAGCAAACCACGTAACAAGTTTGGCACAGTATTTGGTAGTTTGATAAACTGTTTTAGAGGGAATGCTGTCAGAGGATGAGGAACCAGTAATTTCCTTTCCTAAGGAATTTTAAAACTAAAATTTGGGTTGCTTATTTAAGAGAAATATGGAAAGGTTTTAATGTGACCCGCGGTGGTGGTGCTGCGGTAGCGTTGTCGCCTCACAGTAAGACGCTGTCCGGTTCGATTCTCAGCTAGAGCGTCTTCTGCGTGGAGACATGCGTGAATGGGCGTACCTTCGTTGAAGGTTGTGCGTCAGGCCTGGCAAGCCGGTACGTAAAAATCCACTACCAATCATTAGCGGACCGGAGTTCCACTGTGGCGACCCCTAACCGGGAAAAGCCAAAAGACACAAACAAATGGAAAGGTTTTAATGTAAAAATTGATGAGGAAGAGGTGGAACTCAGAAAGCATATGGCTGTAGTGCACTTCAAAGTGGCTCACTGGAGAAATATTTACTGAATTATTCTGCAAGTTGTGAAAGGAATGAGTCTGAGAATGGAGAAGAGATGGAATGCTTTGTTTTCCACAGTATATTGCATATGCTTTTCTGGATATTTAGGCTATCCTTTAGCAGACTGTAGTAGATTCTGCTAGGACAGACTTTTGCCACTCCTTATCAGGCAAACACATTTGTTTTTTGAACTGTTTAGTCAGTCTCAAAATAAGAAACTACAATGAAATTTTGAGCTGCAGAATGTTACAACTCAATGAGCCACCTTTGAAATGTTGTGGAGATGCAACATTGACTACACAAATGGTTATGCATCTAGATGTTTCATCTGTGAATGATGAACAGGCAGTAGAGTATCACTAAAATTAAGATCTAGTAGGCCCTAGCAAGCCTCAGCAAGCCATAGTAAAAGTCTGCCACTGTCATAAACGGGTCTATATCAGATGACCGAATGGAAAAAATATCGAACGACAAAAGAGCGAAAAGGTCCAGTCTTTTCGCTGTTGTGCCGTTCGATATTTTTTCCATTTGGTCTTCTGATATAGACCCATCATAAACTGAGGGGTTCAGTAGCTGCAAAATGATGCACTGGAATATGAATGAGTGCAGAAAGTATCACTGAATATTAGCCAAAAGCAGCACCTAAACACACACAAAGGAAGAGATCACACAGTGTGACTCCCCGTACTACACTGGGTGGGCTTTACAGTCACATTTGTTGTAAGATGATATTGTTTCCTGTCAAGTACCCAGTGCAGTGCTACCATAATTAACTTCATCCATCTATTCCCACATTACATCAGTTCCTTTGCTTCCTTGTTTGTAGCTGTCCTTGGATGCATTCATAACATTCCAGATTATGGCATTTGCAGTCTACAACATTCTGATCTTTGTACACTACAGCCTGTTTGCACCCAAGTGCTGCATTCTACACATTCTGCCAATAACCTTGTCAGACAGGGATGTCAGAAGCCTCATGCTTGCTTCCTTTCTATTCTGTCACATGATATTTCATAGTGTTTCCACACAGTTGGAGGGTAGCTTTTTATAGGCCATTCTTGCTTGATTCCCATTTATGAAGGTCACAGCCATGTAAGAAGTTGCCTTTCTTTTTAGTTTGTACTGCTATGATGGATTAGCTTATTAATGTTATTATGGCGGCTGTGATAAAAAAAACTGTAGTGCATCATGTATGGAGAGGATTATTATAATGGGACCAAGCTAATGACTAATCCATGTTCTAATATGCTGCCATTGGTAAGGTTGATGGTGTTTATTATGGTCACAGTTGTATGGGTCACTGAAGCCTGTTTTGTGCACAAACTAAGTAGATTTGTGAATGGTCACTCATAATTGCTGATGCGGTACCTTTGACAGTAATGTTTTACAGACATCAGGTTTAGGTCTAGTATACTGTATTATAGTCACTTTATTTGGGTTCTACCCAGTGAAATTAGTTTTTTTCTTCTAAATATTTGGTCCACCTCTGCAGCTGGCCATCTGCTACTGATGGGACCTCTCCTGAATCTCTGGCTTTTGAGCTCTATTCATCCAGAGGTAATCTGATATTCTTCCAGTCTAAGAGAAGAACAAAATTGCCCAGGACAGCATCATCGTTGCTACAGTAATAACTTTTTTAAGTGATTACCAATACCCCACCCCCATGCCAGACATACAGTGACTTAAAGTCTGTAAGACCACAGTCATCTGCCAGGGCACACTCTTGCAATTTATTTATCTATTTTATATATTTATTTTTGCATACACTTGTAGACTGTGATAAGTACTGATACATATGGACCATTTACAGGCTTGGTCAAGGAGGAAATAACAGAGACAAACAGAAGAAAAGAGTAATAAAGAGAGAAATCATGAAAAAGAGCAAAATAATCACATAATCTCTAGTCATTTATAGTACAGAACAGCACACACACATACACACACACACACACATATATATATATATATATATATATATATATATATATATATATATATATATATATACAAAACTTACAAGTAGGGTTGCCACCTTTTCAAATGCTAAAGTAGGACATTTTATATCCAAACACAAGATTTTGCAGGACAAAACATACCCACAGTGAGTGCAAAGGACAATACTCCATTTTTTTGCCAGCATAAAAACTTATTCTTGTAGCATTTGAGTTGCTTGTGCTATTTCACGCAACATTTAGGTGGTTCACATACAAAATAACTGTTTAATGCAACTATTAAATAAAACACAGGAAATATTTTTTGTCCAAAAAACTCAGGACATTTGACATTTTTGTATTTTATGTTTTTTTTTTTTTTTTTTTTTTTTTGCAGGACACAACTGCCCAAAGAGAGACAGGTGGTAACCCTTCTTACAAGCATATAGTTATGACTGTGAATGAGTTTTGTCTAGAAGTCATACTGCAGGAAAAATCATAACCTGTGTATTGTCTTTTGAAAGTAGGATGTACATACAACAAGGGAGCGATAGCCAATGGGAGGGGCTAGGGAAGTAAAATAGGAAAATACATGGGGAGGAGCTGAGTGAGGTAGAAGAGGGAAGAGCAATGCAAAGGTTGGTGTGAACAGGAGAAGAAACCTGCAGGCTCTGGTTATTAGTGCTAGCAGTTGACTGGTGCATTTGTGTTTTTCATTTCAAGTCAGAGTATTTTGAATAAAGAATGGACTTATCTCATACAGAATGGCTTTACATATTTTGGTGACTAGAGCAGAAAATGCATGTTTAGTACACTTGAGATTGGAGTAACTTTTGACCAGACTCAAAGGGATACCATGGTAAATATACAGGCAATGCTCTTTCTATATGTCTGGTTGCAAAAGAAGGAAAGCTTTCCATGTAGATGAGCTAGAAGGTGAGAGAACCTAAAAGTAGGATTGTTCTTTGAGAAATGAGTAACCATTTTAATAAATTTTAGATGTTATTTGTAGTGCAGTAACGATTTTCGTGAGACAGAGGATGTGCCATGCAGACAACATTAAAAAGTTCTTTTTTTTTTAAAATATCCATACTAAATAATATTGAATCACATAAACTCATCAAAAATATGTTTTTCTAAGCATAAAGAAGTTATTAACCATGGTGTGATCTTCCTTGCTAAAACTGGTAGTATATGTTCCACATTTTGCCCATTTGCTCCAAATTGTAAGAGATAGTGTTTCTTATTTTAAAGATGGAAGGTTGAGAGCTATGTTACCCCATCACTGGTGGGTGCTAGCTCGCAAGGAGAAATCCCACTGTCCTTCCTGAAATGGGAGAGTCAGTGGCTGCTACAGCTTTTCATCTTCCCACCCCAGTTCTCCAGTGCCCTAGAAGTCATTGAACTCCAGACGTCTGGGCCTTAGTCAGAGTTCCTACCCTGTATGTCATGGAGCTGAGTTAATTGATGTCTCTTACGCAGTTGAGTTAAAGCATAGTAGTAAGTTAGTTGTGTTTTTATGACTTTTTTATTTTACCACTAGTAGTAAATCATATAATCCAAAATGGTATGTCAAGTTGATGTTGTGTAGGAGCTGTTTACTTTAGATTTGATAAGACTTTTAAGAAAAATATTGCGCCAGGTAAAATGGTTTATGAACATTTGAGTAGTGTGTAATAAGAGAACAGTTAGTTGAGCATAGTCTATGCTTGTTTATTGTTTTTATAAAACTTATATATGTCAGAGGTTTTAAATAAGTGTGCAGTAGACAAGGGGTAGTCCCCCCCTCCATCTGACCATCAGCTGTCCCCAGCCCCTCTCCTCATTTACCAGTTCTACCAGTCCTGCTTTAGCCTCTTCTGGGTTCAACCTGGCCCTAGTCTGGGTTGGTGAAGAAATCAAAGTCATTGGATCAGCCTCATGCTTCTTGCCAGGGAATGTGCCCTAACTCCCATTCCCTCAATAACAGCTTTGGCAGCTCTATGATTGTTGTCCTCAGGAGTTGCATGCATGCTTCCATGTATGAGCATCCTCCAGATGGAGTGGCTCACTTCTCAGGCAGCACAGAGCTGCCCAGGCCTCTATCTTGCCTATTGCAGGGAGGGAGCCTTTTATGCTGCCCACTCCCCTAAGATGGGCATTCTGACACTGGCCAATCACTCCCATTCTCCTCCTGTGGACCCTTCAGCAATTGTGGCACTATTTGAACTGGGTCATTTGGTGCACAGTAAGGGCTTTATCCCTATGTGTGATGGTGCTGCTAACAAAGGGTAGTCTTAGATGAAAATAAAGCAGAATATAGATTGCATGGTTACCAAGAACCTAAATTGCACAGCAAATGTGCATATGTAGCTTTTCCTATGGAAGCCAACAGTTTTATATGGGGTAAATTAAATATATATTTAAAAACAGAATTTGTGGTCATTTAAGTGCAATTGGATAGAAAAAGGAGAAAAATGATCTGTTTAAAAATATGAGGGAACATAGTGGGGCAAAGTTTTTATTGTAATTGATTGTTGTGTTTCAGGGTCTGCAGCTTGAATTTATCAAAAAGAGAAAATATGGGTTATTATATATGGGGGATTATTTAAACCTGAATTAAATGACCTGGTTCAAACCATCTGATTGATATTTTTTGTTTTATATTTAGATTAATCATGTTATTTGATCAGCTGATTCAAATTGTGTGGTTTTGAATGTCCTATATACAATGGTCAAACAAAGTGCTTAAACTGATGAGGCTTGATGTGATGAGTGAAAACAGTTTATAGTTTATTTTTGTTGTGGCCACTCTATTAAATTCTGGAACTTTACTTTGCTGACTTGCTTATGTTAACTGGACTGGTAGTCTCAGGCAAACTAAGTACTTTATTTGCATGAATCAAACTGACTTTATTCTGACTTTATTAGATCATCTGAATTCCCGTTACTTCTCTTCAGCAGAAACATTCTTCTGTTTGCTGTATAAAAGTAGTGTAGGAGATAAAGGGACTTACTTGAATTAAGAGATGAATTAAGCTTTGAGGTCTACAGGATATATGGCAATTTCAATGTTTATTATAGTTGTGTTGGGGTGATTAGGAGTTGAACTTGTCCTTATGTGGCAGCCTACAGAGAGCTGATACTATTAAAGTAAAAAAATGGTTTTTTGAATGCTATAGTTCATAGGTTCATAGGTAGGTACAACGCTATCAGCCCTGGGGGCTATATAAGCCTAGCCAAAAAGGTTACCTGACTTTCACCACCCAAGAAAATTATTTTCCTGTGCCCCTGTCTAGCAGTGCCGCAGAAGTGATCCCCGGGGTAAATTTTCTATTTCCCAGCCAGTCGTCAAGATTTTTCTTAAAGAGGGCCAATGAGGAGCTTTGCTTGACATGAATGGGTAGTTTGTTCCAGAGTATGGGAAGTCTCTGGAACAGGAATCTATCCCTCCAGCATGTTCTGCTTATTATGGTGAGAAGGTTTAGGTCCCTGGAGCATGTGGTTTGGAGAGATTGGGATTTCTTTAAGTGTAGTATGTCCAACAGCTCTGGGTTTGACATAGCTTTGTATGTTAGGCAGAGATCACCTCCAACAGCTCTGGGTTTGACATAGCTTTGTTTGCTAGGCAGAGATCGCCTCTGAGTAGGCGATATGTGGCAGAGTAGAGCTGGAGTTTTTTTAAACGCTCTGCATATGGCATCTGTTTGAGGCCGGAAATCCTCTTAGGTATTTCTGTGGCCTTTCCAGTTGTTATAGGTGTCTGATGAGATACATGCCAAATGGGGTATTGTACTCTATAATGGGTCTGATGAGGGATGAGTAGAGAAAACATTGACCTCCTTTTTTCTAGAGGAGAACCCTTTTGTGATGAGGTGTGCCACATAGAATAATTTCCTGACTACTGTGGTGATGTGGTTATCAAAGTAGAGACTACTGTCCACCTGTGGCCTGAGGTCTCTTACCACACTTTCAGTGTTTAGTGAGCTACCACCTATGTGGTAGTTAATAGGTATTGAGTTTTTCCCAAAGGGGATGACAATGCACTTCTTGGCATTGAGCTTGGGTCCATGACTTTGACACCAAGCATCTGTCTCTGTGAGGCCCTTTTGTAGAATGTCTGCATCATTGGGTGATTCTATTATGGCTCCTAGTTTGCAGTCATCTGCAAACTTTGTTAGCCAAAGACTTTCTGTGTTGGCCTGCACTTCAGAGAAGTAGATGCCTAACAGGAGAGGACCCAGGACAGAACCCTGTGGTACTCCACTCATCACTGGTCTGAAGTCGGACTTGGAGTCGGCTACTTTTACTGTGTGGGTTCTATCAGTGAGCCAGTTGGCCACCCATTTTGTGACATAGGGATTTATGCCCAGTTTAGTGAGTTTATCTATAATTCCAGAGTGGCGGATGATATGGAAAGTCATGGCGAGGTCAAGATAGGCTGTGTGCACTACCTTGCCCTCATCTACGGCTCTGGTGACTGCTTCAAAGAAGTCAGTCAGGTTTAGTAGAAATGATCTACCTTTTACAAACCCAAACTGAATGGGGTCCAGGGTTTGGAGGTTACCTCTGTCTTTGTTTATAAGCTGCATGATAATACATTCCATAGCCTTGCATACCAGGCTCGTCAGGCTAATGGGGCAGTAGTTTCCAGGGTCCATGGTGGCACCCCCTGTGTGGAGTGGGATATCCGTCTCTGTGCGCCATTCAGTAGGCATATAGCCTGAGGAGAGGCTATGATTTTACATGGTACTTAGGTGGGGTGGCAGTTTGTTCTGTAGTTCATGCAGTATACAGCCTGGGATGTTGTCTGGTCCTGTGGATGCTGTGTTCTTGCCTTTGGAAAGTGCAGTCTTTACTTGTTCATCCATGATTACAGAGGCCTTGCATTCTTCCAGTATTAATATGGGCCCTTTGGAGGGTGAGAGAGGGGGGTAAAGTTAGCACTGAACCTATCTGCCAGGATGTTGGCAATATCAGTTGGTTCTGTATATTTAGTGCCATTGTGCTGTAGCTCAGAGCAGATCTGAGTGTTGCCATTGATATTCTTGACATAGCTGTATAATGCTTTGTGATTGTCTTTGGAATCAGTGGTGATTTTATTTTCATAACTGGCTTTGGAGGATTTTATGAGGGAACTCAGCTTCTTGCTGAGGCTGACTAGGGAGTTCCTCCAATCTTGGGATTTTACTTTTTTTTTTTTTGCAACAGCTTCTTCCTACTGTTGTAGAGTTTGTTTATGGCAGGGGACTACCAGATTGGCTTCCTTTTTTGGAGGATAGTGTCTTGGTTCTGTTGGGGATGGCACGATCCATGCATTTGTGTAAGTGCTTATACAGTGCATTTGTGTAAGATTCAGCATTCGTACCTCTATTTTCCATCTGCATGGGTGTCATGAAGTTGCCACTTCTGTCTTAAGAAGCATGAAGTTGGCTTTGGAGTAGTTTTTGACAGTGGTTTCCTTAATGGAAGGGCGGGGGTGGGATATGGATGCCTAGGGTGATTAGCTTGTGGTCGGAGCTGACCAGCAAGGAGTTGACGGCATGGAACACCAATTACCCATATTGGTAATGACCAGGTCCAGGATATTGCTGCCCCTGGTGGGTGTGTGGATAAGCTGATCCAAGGCATTGGAATTTATGAATTCCAGAAAACGTTGAGTGAATGAGTTGGTAAATGAGTAGTTTTCCCAGTTGATGGGGGGGGGGGGTCTTATTAGTATATGAGCTGATAACAAGAATAGGACAGAAACACGAGCTGCTAATAGAAAGTAGAAAGTGATGTGATTAATGATATACATAAAATATAGTGGTTTATTGTCAGGTCTCCAATTGTAACCATGTTATTATGTTTTTGAGACATGGATGACAAGAAATACACCTTGAGTGAAATTCAAGAGGGGATTCTTGGTGTCCATGTTGAGAACACACAGTAATGAATTATGATTGGTGAGACCCAATCATCTCTCTTTGTAGTGCATGGAGTTTTATCTACTCCATGTACTACCTGTTACAAAAAAAAAAAAAAAGATGAAGTGTTTTACCAGCTTTGAAAGCCAGAGTGCAGTCACTTAGCAAGTAAGTAAAACAATCGGGAGATTTTTTAAATACTGCCCTAATTTTAATAAGTTACTTACAGACTGACATCTGCAAACTTACATGGACATAGGAAGAAAGATATTCAGGGACAGTTAGGCATGAAGAGACGTCCCTGTCCTTACACCACACTGTAAGAGCACTTAGATGTCCCTGTCCTTACACCACACTGTAAGAGTACTTAGACGTCCCTGTCCTTACACCACACTGTAAGAGCACTTAGACGTCCCTGTCCTTACACCACACTGTAAGAGCACTTAGAGGCTGTGTAACAAATGTTACACACATTTGAAAGTGTTATTACAGACAGGTCTTGCTCTACAGAAGCATGTATTAAGTTTATCATTTTTTTTAATGATTCTTGAACATAATCACAGTGCTCCATGCAATACAAATAGATATCAGGGTGGTTGGGGACAGGATGTGCTAAAAACAGGGCCTCCACCCATTTTCTAAGGAGACAAATTGTTTGCAAATAATGAGCCACAAATGTGACATTTACGTAAGAATGGTCAAAAAAAAAAAACATGATGGGAAATTTCCAAATCTCCAGTGAAAGTAAATAGTCGCAGCGGTCTATATTATAATCTTGAAGGTCAAAGTCTTAAACTATCGAAACCAAAAAAAAAAAAAAACACTAAATTAAAAAAAAAATAACTAAATAGAGTGTAGGCAGGGGGGCAAGCCCCCCTGCACCCCCACACTCCCCCTACTTAAATATACCAACTCCGAGAACGCACTACATTGAAGTAAATGGAAATCTCCCCCTACGGATATTTTCTGTTTAAACGTTTGATGTAGTGCACTTTCGATATTCTCGTGTCGGCAGTATCGTATTCGATATTGTCAGACTTCGAGATTTTAATATAGACCCATTGCAGTACCTTTACCAGGGATCTGGGAGCTTCCAGCTTATGTGTAATTGGACTTTAAACGTGTTTCTGTAGTTCGTAACACAGGAATTTGCCATGATTGCTAAATAAATGAGCTGCAGTCCTAATTAGTCGCTTGTATAATACCATTCCATTTGTTTGCATACAGTTAGACTGATTTTTGCTTTCACTATTATTTGTGTTTTAAATAGTTCACAACTGACAATGGGCCCATGTGGTCTAGCCTACCTAGGTACTCAAAATAAAATAAATTTGTAAGTTCATGCTGTAACTATCTAAACTATGTAATGTCAATCTATGTTTTGATAAGTACTTATTATGAAAGCATGCCTAGAATTGCATTTAAAAGATATTTAGTCTGCAAGTTTTCCTTTCCACAATTTCTTTAAAGTAATAGAGAAAATGTCACTGTTTTCAGGAAGGATGATGACATACAAAATACTTAATCCTTTACAAAGTACATTCTAACAATTAGACTTTTTTATGCTTGCCAGAGGTATGACTTATAGTCTGAAATATTCATGAATTGATGCATTTGATGAATCGGTTTTGTATAGAGTTTAGAAATTATGCTAATAAGCAATATTCACAAACATCCTTGTAACTTGCCAAAGTATTCAGGTACGTATATGTAAAATGAGTGATGTCTCTGAAGAATGGCATGTTTTATTTAGAAATGACAAATGTTTGGGCAAATATATATTGACCTTAACATCTGTCTGTACTGTTATGACATCAACATCTATAAAAATGCTTTTCTTTCCTGTCAGCAATGTTTTATATCTGAATATTTCTCTGTTAATTCCTTGCTCAGGATTTTGTTGATGGAAGCCATATGATGAAAGTGCTGAAAAGCTGGGCATGGAAGATAAAGTAAACAATGAAATAAAAATGGACAATAAAGTATGAGCTTTTGCTAAAGCTATGTGACTTATAAATCAGAATTCAGAAGTGCAAGCTGTCTGGGCATGGATTCAGGAATACAGTTTGCAAATACATCCTTTAGAATGTAGTAGGAAGGTTGGGTTGCACAAGAAGGAAGCCAACCTGAACACTGCAGTGAAGCACAGGAAATACAAGAATATGAAATGAGGGTGGGGAAAACAATAAGGTATAATGCATGCAGAAATGAACAGTGTGAATAAGACACGTGCATGCACTGTGATGCTTGTGTTGCCAATACTCACCACCTACACTGAAAGCGCACTATGGGAACTGCAGTATTAAAAAAAAACAAGAAAAACATGGCATAAAAAGGTACATTGTAAAATATATAAGGAAATGCAACAACATCCTACCAAGTGCGATGAGTCTCGAGTGACATACTGTGAGCGGCTGAATGTTAGTAGTGGCACAGGTAACCTGCTATGAAAGAATAAGCAGCAGGTTATACATCCATTCCATGTTGCAGTTTGTGGCAAGTATGTAATGCTCAGGAAAAGACCAAAACACGCACATAGGACTGGTGCAAGGTTACAAACCATATAAACTCCCAACAAAACGAAACAGCACCCAGGAGACCGGCTGTTAAAATATTTATTGTGGCAAAATCTTCATAGAAATAACAGCAACATGCCAATACATTTATAAAAATATGGAATTTACCAGCAAGAATACTCCCAAAATATATGATATTAATGTTTTTGGCAATTGCAATACGGATTGGGTAATATACCTGGCTACATGCTCCTGTTCGGCATTTTATGTGGGACAGACATCTAGACCAATTAAATATCGTATCAGTGAACACTTAAGTGCTATCAGAAATAACAAACTGTCCAATGCATTATGTAAACATACTAAGATACATAATACGGCCAAATTCAGATTTATTATTATTGACAAAATAGACTTGCACAGAGCCAATAAAGCAGGTTGGCATGAAAAACTGAATAATATGGAATTTTCCTGGATAACTAGGTTGGGGGCTTTATTCAAACCAGGGCTTAATGAAATGTCTTGATTCTTGCCGATCTGTTATTAGTTGTTCATACCCATATATTGTGATATTTTTTCTGAAATAATGTTATTTTATTTGTTTATTTCAAAAATAATAGTGTTTGTACATTATTATGTTTCATAAATGGGTTATGGACCAGTTTACATATCAATTGTTCATGCAAGTGGTCTTATGTGCTTGTCACTTTAAGCAATTCTTATATAAATGGATATCAGAATGCACCATGTGTTTGTTTGTCCTCACTGAAGAAGGCTATGGTAGTTTAGCCGAAACCGGTTTGCTGTTGCTGTTATTTCTATGAAGATTTTGCCACAATAAATATTTTAACAGCCGGTCTCCTGGGTGCTGGTTCGTTTTGTTGGGAGTTTATAAAGTATGTAATGCTGCCTGAGTGCTCATATAAACAAACAAGCACAATGCAGTTTGCTCAGGCCAGAAATACCCAGAGAGCCATTTAAAGAATGCTGCTGGCTGAAACACATATACCACAGCAAGATCTATGGGAAGTAAAGGCAGGTTATTCAGATGGTTGAAATGGGTAAAACACACTTTAATATGTGGGGAGAAGAGATGGGTACTTCAGAAAATCTATGTGTGATATAACCAACAACTGTCGACTGTACATACAGGGTGCAACAACACATGCATATATGAAAGCCTAAAAGAACACACAGGCAGATTTGTATAAGCAAAAGTATTTTTGTAATGAAAAAGTAAAAATAAGCACTTGAGAAAAACACACACAAACCACAACAAAAATGTACACTTCTAACATAACACATGCACATACATGTATATGTATATGTATATATATATATATATATATATATATATATATATATATATATATATATATATATATAGATACATATATATATATATATATATATATATATATATATATATATATATATATACACACACACACATATACATTTTATATATATATATGTATATATATATATATATATATATATATATATATATATATATATATACATATATATATATTCACTTCAGAATTTCGAATTCCCAAAACTTTGAATTTCATATGGTTGAGACCATATTATCGAAGTTTTAGAACTTCGAAACTCAGAAATAAATTTAAAAGGAACTCAACACCATGTTCCTCAATGTTTTTGCAGGGGGGGCAAGCCCCCCTGCAGCCCCTACTGTTTAAATACACCAACTCCGAGATCACACTACAGCGAGGAAAAGGGAGAATTTCCCATTCCGTGCTGTGTGTATATCTCCATTCAGAATTTCGAAGTTCTAAAATTTAGATCATATGGTCGAAATGCAAGGTTTTGGGAATTCAAAATTCTGAGGGGAACCCATATATAAATGTTTGTGTGTGTGTATGTCTGTGTGTGTGTGTGTGTGTGTGCATGTGTGTGTGTGTGTGTGTGTGTGTGCATGTGTGTGTGTGCGTGTGTGTGTGTGTGTGTGTACTATAACTAACCCTACTGAGAGAAACAGATACAGGCGCACACCATATCTATCAACTGTATGAATAAAATACATTCAGGTTGGTGTCTCCATACATGGTGCCTACAGAACCCATTTCAAAAATAGTGTCTGAATATAACAGTGAAAATTGAGGAATGTAAACAAGTTTGCCACTAGCAATGGCAGAATCCTTTACATAAAGCCCTGATGCAATGAGAATTCAGCAATTTGTTGAGAAGTGTTTTGATGAAATGTGAATTTTTGATTCTTTTTTGTTGATCCATGTTTTGTAGAAAACCATCTATTGAAAAGAGAAAGATTATATAACACTGGAGATAAGGAAGTTTCTCATTACTCCAATATTGTGCAACGTTGAAGATAGTATATTTAGAGATGCAAACGTATGAGAAAGCAGAGCATCTTTCCTCTTGTAAAAGTTGCTTTTTATTTTTTATTCCAGTCAGCAATGTATGGCATTGGCCTTTTTTATTTTTTGATGGAATATTTCTAGCAGAAAATAGATCAATATCTAACCATAAATCCCCTATAATATGACTACATAAGTCCTGCTGGCAACTGTTCTATTGAAACAGCAATAACAGTGACACAAGTGTGCCATATCACATAGACATACATCATGCTCCAGCTGTGATAGCCCCCCCTCCAAAAAAACAGACATCAGGCATACTGGACACAAGTCACACTTCATACATCTTAAAACAGCCCAGACCCACATGTCTGAACCAGGACTTATCTGTGACGGTGACCTGTCCGGCTTAAATCAGAAACTTATATGAAACAGAATGCTAATTGTCTCAACACTTTTGCTGTACACTATACTGTCTTTCTTTATTAGATTCTGTACTCTTATTTTCAATGTGTTATTCACCTGGGCTATGCCTGGAAATGGTCATTTGTGATACTCTTGGAAACAAAGACAGATAGATAGATAGATAGATAGATAGATAGATAGATAGATAGATAGATAGATAGATAGATAGACCTAGTAGAACGTAGGAAAAATTGAATGTAACACTATAAATTAGTGAACTAACTCCTGCAATTCCTTTAGTTTATCAGGCTGTATCCTGTAAAGGGAGTGGTGCAGTGGTGCAAGGAGTTGCACTTCCACCTCATAACAAGAGGTTTCCTGGTTCAATTCTTGGCTAAGGTACCTTCTATGTGGAGTCATCATGTCCTTCCTGTGTTTGTGTGGGTTTTCTCTGGGTGCTCCAGTTTATTTCAACATTCCAAAGACATGCATTAGGCAAATTGGCAACTTCTAAATTGTCCATAGGTGTGTATGTGTCTGTGTGTACTTGTAATACAGCATAAGTTGTCCATAGGTGTGTGTGTACTTCTAATACAACAATCTACTTCTGTTCCTTGCTTTGCCTAGCAAAATTGATGGACGGCAGTAGCTGTTCTTATGGGTCACTTTAGGAGTCACCTGTGACTGGTAAGTGTAAATGGATGGATCCTCTGAAGGTCATCATAATGATAGCAGCATTGCAGAACTGACACAGGGTTACTGATGTTTGCAATGACAGTTTTCCTGGTCACCTTTGCTGACAGTTCATTCCAGACATCCATTTATTAATGCCTCTTCATAAAATCATTATTTGAATAGTGAAGGAGAGTGAACTTCTGCTTACTTCACCTCACCAGGCTTGTGTCTTGTTGATATCTGGAATATACCCCATAACCTCCATGTCTTCCATAGCTTCCAGGTTTGCTGTGTGTGATATTTACTATATCAGCTAGTTCTCATATGATAATTCCTAATTTGGATCCCTTTCACAATCCAGAATAAACCATGGTGTGAAGTTAACGGATCATAGCTGCATGGTTATGTACTGACATCTGTTCTGCCATACTAGTTACTGTTCAGTTGCAGAGTTCATGAAATCACATGAGTATGCCGTGCTCTGGAATAGCTTAGTCACAGAGATAATGCATAAAATGGTTTGGAAACATTTAGTTTAGAAGAACTTCATTAACTAAGCATCAAATGACTTTGTATAAACGTATGTGAAAAATTGACTGACATTCATGTTGGATCTGGACAATGGTGATGAATAGATCAACTGTTGTTATCTGAGTGCATGATATGACTTCATTATACCAGTAGACAAATGTCGTAAGAAATGATAGAGCATTATTGCCTGTTATATCAGTTACATTGTTGTAGACGTCATAAAGCTTGGAGCTATGTTTTGGTAGGGTATTATAACTATTACATAAGGGATATCACTATAATAGAAACATATAATCTTGATGCATCTAGTTGTACAACTCTCTGATTAATATCACATGCTGAGTTGTACCTTTGCTTCGTGTTTTGTAGGTTTGGCAATGTCAAGTGGTAAACAATGCCAATGGTTATAAAATATACGACTTCAGAAAATACAGTCCTACTGTAGGTGCTCTGGGCGCATGAACTGACTTTAGTGAACAGCAGTGGACCTTCCTGGGAAAAGCATCCATAGCTGTGACAGGGTTTGCTGTGGTAGGTAACTGCAGTCAAGAGCCAAGGCAGGATATTCCTATAGTATGGGCTTTGAGTCACTGATATGACTGACCATGCTAGTAAGCAATACTAACAAAGGATAAATAACTTGACTGACTATGCTGATAAGAAGCACTAACACAGGGTCACTGATGTGACTGACCAAACTGGCATGCAGCATCAAACAGGGTCACTGAGGAGACTTATGCTGATATGCATACCAATGCAGAGTCACTGATGTGACTGATCACACTGGTATGCAGTACTAACACAGAGTCAGTAACATGACTGACCACTCTGGTGTCAGTATCGACACAGAGCCACTAACCTGAAAAAACATGCTGATATGCAGTACACATATAAGGTGAGTAAGTTGACTAACCATACTGCTATGCAACACTGACAGGGGGATCATTAAATTGACTGACCACACTAGTATGCAGTACTGATGCAGAGTAACTGATATCACTGACCATTCTGATTTGCAGAGGTCATACACGGTCACTGATTTGACTGACCATGCTGGCATGGAATATCAGTTCAGAGTCACTGATGTAAATGACCATGCTGGTGTGCAGTACTGATGCAGGGTAACTAATATGATTAATCATGCTGATTTACAGAACTCATACAGGGTCACTGACATGACTGACCATGCTGGTATGCAGTATGCAGACATGACTGACCATCAGAGAGTCATTGACATTTCTGGCAATGCTAGAATACATTACAGACACAGGGTTGCTGACATGACTGACTATGCTGGTATACAGGACCCTTGCAGAGTTACTGGTTTTACTGACAATGCTGGTATACAGAACCAAAGTATGACTACTGATGTGACTATGCTGATATGAAGTAATAATGCAGTGTCAAAGACATAACCATGTCAATATGCAGTACTGACACTGGGTAACTGAAGGGACTGAATATGTTGATAAAAGGACATGATAGGTCAGTATAGTACATAATACTGCATGTGAGAGGCACCTTCAAGGCAGCTGACTAAGACAGGGGCCTTTTTCATCTCTCATTCTGTGACTGCAGTGTCCAGAATCATTCCTATTGGTGGCTGTGGTGTTGGCGCAAGGAGGAAACAGAACTTCCCATATCATTTACAGAACTCATACAGGGTCACTGACATGACTGACCATGCTGGTATGCAGTATGCACACATGACTGACCATCAGAGAGTCACTTGACATTTCTGGCAATGCTAGAATACATTACAGACACAGGGTTGCTGACATGACTGACTATGCTGGTATACAGGACCCTTGCAGAGTTACTGGTTTTACTGACAATACTGGTATACAGAACCAAAGTATGACTACTGATGTGACTATGCTGATATGAAGTAATAATGCAGTGTCAAAGACATAACCATGCCAATATGCAGTACTGACACTGGGTAACTGAAGGGACTGAATATGTGGATAAAAGGACATGATAGGTCAGTATAGTACAGAATAATGCATGTGAGAGGCACCTTCAAGGTAGCTGATTAAGACAGGGGCCTTTTTTATCTCTCATTCTGTGACTGCGGTGTCCATAATAATTCCTATTGGTGGCTGTGGTGTTGGCGCAAGGAGGAAACAGAACTTCCCATATCTTGTAACTTTCTCTGTGTTTATGTTGCAGAATTGCAGCAGTCTTAGGGCTACAAGCTGAGTGTAACACCCACAACAGAAAACTCCACAGAGCATAATAGAGGACCCTTCAAAGTACACCACATGGAACATCCCAAAGAACACCCCAGAGAATACCCTTATAGAGACCACATGTCACACACCTCGCTGCACACTGAGTGGAATAATCCATTAATGTCCTTAGTAATTGTGACATATACTTAGGCATGGTTCCAGGATTCAGTACAAGTAGAACATAACAATCATGACTTCTCACCATCCAAAACAAATCACTTAGGAACCAGCGTAACGAAGCCACCAACACAGCATAAATGGGAGCAAAAAGGCTTAAATAAGCCTTTTTGCTCCCATTTATGCTGTGTTGGTGGCTTCGTTACACTGGTTCCTGAGTGCTTTGTTTTGGATGGTTATTAGTCGCTTTTAAAGCACTTTTCTCTTTTGCCATTTTAATCATGACTTCTCTTTACACAGCTTAAAGAGGCCTATCTTGGGGTATGGTAACAATGTGTGTTACCCTAACAGCAAGGATCAGAGCAGTAAAAATTGATAAGATTTAAAATAAATTTACTAGGTAAGTAGCAGTTTCAGAGTATTTCTGTATGAAACCAGACTGAAACACCTTGTTCTTCTTTCCCCTTCTATAGATGGCTGCAGGAGATCTGATTGTTGTTTATAAAGGCTGAATGTCTACTAGAGCATGCATGGGTTAAAGGGATACAGTATAGTAAGAATGTCAGAGCTAGGGTCAGTAAATCAAGTATGTGTGCTATCAGAACAGCTCCAAGGAAACATGGTTCAGCCTGAGTGTAAACGATGAGTGGAATAAGCTACCTACCCACATTAGAGAAACACCTACAGCAGACAAATGTATGTACTTTCTTGAGAGTCACGTGAGGAAGAAAGTACATATATTAATCTAAAGCAAATAACAGTGAAGCCTTTTGGATTTATTATTTATTAATATTTACTTATTTATCTACCGGGAAATTCTGACTGGACACAGGTCCTTTTTCAGCGGAGGCCTGGGGAGAAAAGCTCCAGAGAATGACATGATAGATGGTAAACAATAGCAATCAAGGTATGTATACAGTAGAGGTGATCATGACATGGAGAAATACAGGAGCAAATTCGTTACAATTGAGCAGTAAGCTGTTACTGTTATATGATATAGTTTACTGTGGTTTTAGTGTAGACATTACTGTGTAGTATGTATTGCTTTATTCTGTGTGCTTTGCTATGTATTTCTTTTCATAAGAGATATCGGGTCTACTTCATAAAACCGCAAACGCAAACTTTCGAATGCTGTCATGAGCGAATAATCAAAAACTCGAAAGTGGTATTTTGGGATCGCAGTACAGTGAAGATCGGAATATTTGCCCTTTCCTCACAGTAGTGTGATCTCAGAGTAGGAATATATATTTAGCGGGGGTGTGGGGAGCTGCCAATTTTGAGTTTTTGATTATTCGCTCATGTGAGCATTCGAGAGTTTGCATTTTCAGTTTTATGACATAGACCCAAGAGATCTATGTGTGTGTTTTTTACATCAGTGATGGTTCTCAATAGCTTAATGTCCATTCAACAGTACTAAATAATTTGCTGGTGAGTTAGCCTATGTGATATAGGTGTGAGATTAATTTTGGCCATTTTCATGGAGTGCCACTTTTTGTCATGGGTCATTCCACTACCTGGATTATTTGAATATGTCTCATCACCCAAATGTGCCACAATTTTTATGTATCTGATGTACAAAATAATATTTTTCCATGTTCATAGGTGCATAGATTAGTATTAGGCTAACTTCCCTTGGGGATCATTTTAAGCCTAGCCAATTACCCCGTGTAGGAATCAAACCCTGGACCTAATGTCTATAGGGTAGGCACCTTAACCATTATGCCAACCTCCCACCTTAAGGTTTATAGGCTAGCTGCTCTTGCAGGCCATTTTAAACCTGGCTAACTTCCTCAAAGATGAGGATCAAACCTTGTACCTTGTGTCCGTAAGGTAAACACCTTGACCATTATGCCATTTCCCAAACTATGTATTGTGTAAATCTATCACTATTTATTTTATCTGAGCAAGTTACATCCGTGATTCTTCTTAATTT
Organism: Protopterus annectens; assembly: GCF_019279795.1. NCBI lineage: Eukaryota > Metazoa > Chordata > Ceratodontiformes > Protopteridae > Protopterus > Protopterus annectens. The sequence goes on from NC_056727.1 coordinate 477,834,010, forward strand.
TAAACCTTTGTTTAATCACTCATATCATACCATTTGAATCATTTACATGCCAAGCAAATCTTAGGTAAACAAGCCTTTTCCGTCAATAGCTCCCACCTCAAAGCTGTCCATTAATGATCCAGATTTGGCTTGTGCGCTACTCAAATTGCTTCTCAAACCACTTTTAATGCACTTTCTGAGTTTTTGGCAGTTATGATATTTTTATTGCTTTTTAGTACCTGAAAATAAATATTCCTAAAAGGATGATTTTTTTCTTCATGTAACTTATGAGTAGAATGCAACTTGCAAATGAGAACCACATGTACTGTCTCAGAATATGAATTTTTGTTTCATTAAACCTAGTTTTGGATTTCCTAATTCCTATTTTCTTCTTCCTGTTTACAAATGTTAGCTATAACAGAACTCACCAGTTTAAACAACAAGCAGTATTGCCATACTCAACACCCTCAAAGATTGCGACATTTCAGTTACTGAATCTGCTGATGGTGTAATGAAACTAGTTCCATCTTGATCCTGACGGCTTCATTGAGTCAGGAGGGCCTTTTAACTTGCAACTGGCTATTTACTAACCTTGAGGTTTTATTAAATTCTGCTGGGTTGAGTTGCTGTTGTAAAGGTAATTTCTGTATCTTTTGGTGCAATGATAGTGGTGATTGGAGGGTGACAGAGACAGCTTCACGTCAATATAATATTTTTGCAGAATTATGGGTTCTTGGCTGAGTCCATTGTGATGAATTGGTCAGTCTGAACCATCATGTAAAGAAACAAAATGCCAGCACACAACAGAACTTAATATAACAAAATGTGATTTATTCAAACCATATACTGGTTTAGGCGAAAGCCTTTTTCAGAATGTTACATAAAAACTCTAAACTCAAACATTTATTTATTACTTCCTCTTACTGACATCACAACACAATTCATTTTCTTTTAAAAGTATTCTACCATAAATCCCCATTTCATTAATATTCATTCAAACTGGGAGAAAATAATGCTCCCAATTAAAAAAAAAAAACAAAAATGTACTTTTTGACTAAACATTTGTTTCAGTCCCAATTTATTTGGACTTTTAACCATGATTTTATCTATTCCCAAAAAATGAAATTCAGCACTCAGGTGTTTGCACAAATGCTTAAACAATGGATTAGATTCCTGTCAATATTTAATGTCACTTATATGTTCAAATATGCATGTCTTATGTGGGTAAAGCTGCTAGGAATTTAAAACACTCATATTCATTCATTTGTTGAAAGCCACTGGAATGTGGGATTCACTAATGAGCCACTGGGTGGGCCCTTTCCATCTGTACAAGAAGAGACTCAATGGCTACATTAGACTGATTTCCGCAACAACTAGGAAGTGGATTGGGGTGCCATGATTGTCACACTGCAGCCAAAATAAAATTTTTGTTACCCCCCTCCCATATGTTGGTATAGCTGTAAGTTGCTGAAGCAGGGAATAAGGTGTACCCCTTAAGGATGTGCACAGCATAGGCCCTTAGTGCTGCTGTGCTCCTTGGCCATCCTGCCCTTCCAGCTTGATTATCTCTCAAGTCTACACCATGGATGATGAGCAGTCCATTATGTCAGTAAGCCCTCCCCACAAGACAGACAGGCAAACAGACATGGCCACTTCTCTGTCTGTACTAACAAGTACCTGAGCTGATAATCAGGCTCAGGTCACTTGTGCTATAATCAGGGCTTCATTCCTCTAACTTGGGTCACTTGTTCCATAGTCAGGGTTTCATCCCTCTAATTTGGGTCACCTGTGCCATAGTCAGGGCTTCATCCCTCTAATTTGGGTCACCTGTATAGTCACAACTTCATCACTCTATACCACTGATATAGGCTTGATTTGTGAATAAGTTATGTCACCACTGAGAGCTGGGTAGATTTCAGTTAGGCTGTCACATATTAGGAAACTACTGACTGCATGAGAGCAAATATCTTTTGCTGCATGGATTTCCTAAGACCACTTTTTGCTGGGAATATTACAAGCACAGAGCTCTAGCTATTGGAAAAAGCTGTAACAAAGAGAGGGTAAGGGAAGATTGGGGATAGAGAGATAAACATAGTATTGTATGTGTGCTTTTAACATCCTCAGATAGCAGTGCCATTATTATCCCCAGCATAATATATGCAGCACAGAAGGTGTATTGTCTGTGTCAACATTTGTGGCCCCTACCATAACCAAAAATAGACCACCATCTTAATGAATGAAGCTTTATTGATATTCTCATCATTATTAAATGCACTAACACTGAACTAAAGGATGAATTTTTTTTAGGAAGTCAATATCGACAAACTGTTTTTACACACTACAAGTGTCCATGGCCTCATTTAGTAGATTCTTTACCATCTGGGTATTTTCAATGAGCATATAATTTGTAACAAAAGTAGAAGAGTAGCTAAGGTGGGTTGAAGGGGGCATCCACCCAAGGCACAAAATGTCAGGGGTGCAATTGTGAGTGCAGACAATGGCCTCCCCCTTTTTTGCCTCCTCACATTAACATGAACGAAACATTGGAGAATAGACTTTTTTTGCTCCTCAACTTAGTGTTGAGGGGTATTACATCAGGAAGAAGCACCACTATGTCGCATATCGCCTACTCAGAGGCAATCTCTGCCTAACATACAAAGCTATGTCAAACCCAGAGCTGTTGGACATGCTCCACTTAAAGAAACCAAAATCCATCTGCGCTACATGCTCTAGGGACCTAAACCTTGTCACCACAATAAACAGAACATGCTGGAGGGCTAGATTCCTGTCCCAGAGACTTCTCATACTCTGGAACAAACTACCTATCTATATCAAACAAAGCTCCTCATTAGCACTCTTAAAGAAAAATCTTGATGGTTGGATGGGAAATGGGAAATTCTCCCCAGGGATCACCTCTGTGGTTCTGCTTGACAGGGGCACAGGAAAATAATTTTCTTGGGTGGCAAAAGCCAGGGTACCTTTTTGGCTTGGCTTATATAGGCCCCAGGGCCAATAGCCTAGTACCTACCTATGAACCTATGAGAGTCAGTATACCCAGTTATTGCTCTGCACAGCAAAAGGGGAATTTTTAAAGTGATCATAGGATACTGTTAGTAGATTAATGGATAGGCACTGTCAGGAAGCTACTTAAAAAATATATTTTTATATATTGGTGAGTGGCAAAATTTAGCTGTTATGCCAAAATGTAGGAATAAGGGTTTTAACAATACATACCCCTTTGGATTCAGATCATAGGTAATTTGTTACATGTCATGCCTCATTTGTAGAGAGTGTAAGCAGAAGTCTGAGTAAATCCTGGTATAGCATACAACCAGATGATATATTATAGCTTAGATAAGTCTCAGTAGAGTCTCAGGCCCTTAGGCCCAGAGGATCTATGGGAAGAAACTAACAGACTAGTGAAAAACTCACTTTTGAAATGTCCCAGTTGGTGGGAGGCCAAAAAACTGTGTTGAATGAACCTCTAGAATAGCAGAAGGAAACTCAGTAGAACTCCAGAATGTAGCACATAAAACCTCAGTAGATGATCTTCATTTCTGATACTTTATTAAAGTGAAGCATTCATGTGCTACTTATGTGTACTAAGAACAGTTACAAATTCCAGCACATATATAGTAAAACAGGTGGGTGTGTCTGAGGCAAGCCACCAGTCATATTAGGGTGGGTGTGAACCTTTATTGAGGCCCTTGTGATGTCATGGTGGGCTTGCCAGGGAGTTCGTGGGTGGTGTTAAATAAAGTATGTATGTGGAGACTTTCATTTTGATTGGCAAAAAATTGTGTTTATAGAAATAATGAGTGAGTGTCTAGAAAGAGGAATTAAGTATAAAGAAATTTGCAACAAATGAGATAAAGATGGAATAAAAAATTGGAGACCAATTACACTAAATAACACATACTATAAAATTTTCATGAGAATAATTACTAAAAGACTACAATGTAAAATAGAAAGATTATATGATCAGAATTTGTTTGGGAGAAAAGGAAAGGGGAGTCAAGACCTACTGTGGATAATAAGGGAAGTAATTGATGATATTATTAATAAAAAAGTGAAAACAAAAATTATGATAGGTGATGACAGTAAGGCATATGATAATATTCAGTATAAAACATTATGGGGAATTTTACAAGCATACAACATAAGTGAAAAAATACTACAAGTAATTAAATCAGTATATGAAAAGAATCACATAAAACTGAACATAAATGGTTGGATTGGTGACAATTTAAAAATAGAGTGTGGCATAAAACAAAGATGTCCTGCAAGCAGTACAATTTTTGCTATATGCATGAACACAATAGTAATGGAAATTAATAAAATGTCAAGTTAGGGAGGATATAGAATGATGGAGAAGATACAGTTACCAATAATGTTTACTTATACTGATGATATTGTAGTGATAGCAAAACTTAAAGTCTGGATGGAAAAAAAGTTTATGAAAAATTGAGTAAACAGTTGAAGAATATTGGTTTAAGCATAAATAAAGAGGAAAAGCAAAGGATTTGGGTATGAAGGTATTATAGGAGGTGTGGAATATAATGAAAAGAATATAGATATTTTAGTAATAGTATTTGGAAGAACAGAATACAGGCATGAACAATGGAACAAACTTATTAAAGGACTCAAAGACATGATTACATTTTGGAAGACATATAGGTTTTCATACAAAAAGAAAGCACATTTAATAAACACCATAATAATAGGTAAAATAGCTTATATTGCAGATGTTTATATGATGCCAATGAAATATAAAAAAGAAATCATGCAGACAAATTTTTTCATTTATTTGGAGGTCAAGATTGAACCTGGTTTAGAGGGGGAATTGTATATATGAAAGATGAACAAGGGGGGTTGGGGCTGATAAATCCAATTGTGCATGCAGCCTCTTTAAGTATGTATAAAGTACTAAAGGAATAATGAAAAATAATAAAGATTTGATAATGTATTGTAAATATAGAGACAGTTGGGAAGAAACTGAAATGGAAAAAAGAAGTAAAAGTGTTATTAATGAAGAAATGAAAGAATTTTACAGTAAAATTGTACTATGGAAATTAAAAAAGAATGTGATAGAAGAGAACAGAAAAGAATGATATGTTAACATTATGATATCCCTTTATTTGGTGGATCCATGGAAAGAGTTAGAAATAGATAAGATGAAAGCAGTAATGAGATACAGAAATTATAAAAAAATAAAGACTGTAGTAATTGTTTGTGAAGGTTGTCCATAGGAAAATTACCAGTGGGGGCAAATATGAAGAGAAAACAGGATGAAATATGTAACAAATGTAAAGAATTGGAAACTACAGAACATGTTTTTTTAAAATACAAGAAAATTCAAAAAACTATGGAAAGAAGTATGGAAACATGATTTGATTAAAAGTTATTTAAATTTTGAAATATTAAAAACATGGACATGATAGAGTATGGGTTTATGGGACAAAATCCGAAAATGAAGCTAACAAAATGGACAGAATCATATTCTATGTAACATGGACTATATGGAATGAAAGACATAATGAAATCAGATACAATGAAAAATGGGCATTGACAAAAATAGTGGAAAAAATGCGGTTTTGATTGTTGGCAAAAGAGTGGGAGGAATACCTAAAATGGAAATATCAATGTATTGAATCATGTTAAAATATGTAAATATTGTAAATACTTAACTGTGTAAAAATATGAATTGTATATTATATATAAATAAAAAAAATGTACTCTTTGCAGGCGGAGGATCCTTTTTGCAAGAACACTTCCTGTTCTGTTCTGGGCATAGTGGTGGCCCAGAGAAGCAGGAAAAATGGTGTTGGATGTGGAAAAGCTGGAGACAGTAGTGCTGAGCTGATGATAATGGAAGATTGAGTAATGTGGAAGGAGAAGAATGAAGGTAAGGTCGACCCTGAGTGGTCAGGATACATGTGTTGTAAGAAGGCAGTCAAGTCTTTGCAGGATTATTTATTTGACAATGGGGATAGTAAGAAGGCAGCTGAGCCTTCAGGGAAGAACAGTGGATTATTAAAAATGTTGATATGTACATTGGCAAAAGGGTGAAGGTGATCAGACTTTCAAAAGACTCCTAGGAAGTTTTTCAACATCAGTTGTTTGGCAGAATAAGTGAGAGCCAGAATGGATGTATTGTTACAACCATCTAGTTGGAAGGGTTATGGGATGATTTATTACAGGATCTCATAGTGCAAAGTGAAATAGATAGTGAGAGAGCAGTTTCATGGGCAGATAGAGTACAGGAAGAAGAAGCAGAAGATTTGGTGAAGGAGAAGAAGAAATCATACACAGATACAGTAAAACAGGGAGAAAGGAGAGATGAAAAGAAGACAGATTCAAGAAAAAATAAATGTTTAAAAAGAATAAGTAGCAAAGAAGAAAAGGACTAGATAGGTATGATATCTGAGACAACATAACACTTTTGGGCACTTCTTCACAAAAAGTAAGGATGTTTATTCATATTAATAAAGACACATTTTATGACATTATATTTGAAATTGTGCAGTGTATATAAATGTTTTGCGGAGAATACGAGGAAAAGAAAAGCTGCTACTCATTAAATTTATATGTATTTCAAATATTTAATAGAGAAAAAATGTATGTATAGTTTCGAACTTAAGTTGAAAAAGAGACACTGAAAGAATATTTAAAGACTGAGTGTAAAGAAGTGATGGATATTACTAAAATTTATGTCAGTAGAGGTTGATGGACTCGGTCTAGGAATGTAGTATTATATTAAAAATGGCAAATGAAAAAAATTGTGCTCATTTCAAGTACGATAAATGTAGCTGGAAACAAAGGTACAGTGAAGTATTGGGGGCAAAGAGAAATAGTAAAAGGAAAAAGGAAATGAGGGAATTTTAGAGATAAGTGAAGAAGAACAGGTGAATTGGAGAGTAGTAAAATGAAGAAAGAATACCACTGGAAAGAGGGTAAAAGATAGGAAAAGAAAATATATGTATAGGATTAGGCATGAAAGAAAATATGAAAAAAAAAACGATAAGAAAAAGGTAAGTATAAACATGGAAATTACAAAAAAAATGAAGAACTGAAGATTCTAGCATTAGGTGTGAATAGTATAAAAATGTAACAAGAAGAATAGGGGTAGTAGGATGGTATGCAGAACTTGATATGGATGTGATTATATTAGAAAGCATGAATACTAGCAGAAGAAGAGAGATTGTAAACAGAAAAGTTATGGTGGTGAGATCATTTGGAATATAGTAATACATACGTGTTCAAGTATAGGAATATTAAGTAAGAAATCAGTAAAAATCTTGAATATCACTTTGATAATAATGGGTAGAACAATGATAGCAGATTTGAGATGGAAAGGTCATGTTTATAGAATTATAGCAGTTTACGCATATTTAAAAAAAAAAGAAAGAGAAGGAATGTTTAAGAAAATGTTAGATTATGTAAGTGTAAATATGAACATAATATTAGTTGATTTTAACTGTGATTTTAGAAAAAGGAAAAAAGGGGTGTTGATGTAAACCCAATGTTAGAAGTGATTGAAAGTGGAAATTATATGTTTGGGATAATAAACAATCGACATACAGCCGAAGTAATCTAAGAATAGAGATAAAGTATTTCATTATTTCTGAAATCTTGAAGACAATACCAGAGGGGACAAAATGCACAGGATTTTATGATCATTTGGCAATATGGATAGAAATACAAGAAAAAATTGGATATATAAAAAAGAGGTAAAGGAATTAAAAGTATGAATGAAAAAAGCTAGACACAGAAGGTATAGAAATGATCAAACAGTTATGGAAAGATCATGTGGGAATGAAAGAATATTATCATAACTGGACACTATGCTGGATAAGTTTCAAAGATAAAAATAAAAACTGTTATTTGGAGTGGTAATGCACAAAAAGGAAAGATGGCAAGTACAAATATAAACAAGTAAGTAATAAAGCATTTGCAAATTTAGCAAGGAATAAAGAAGAATATTTCTTTAAAGAGAAAGAAATATATGAAATGAACCAAGAAAAGATCAAAATGCATTTTTTAAACAAAGGTACTTTTCACAAAGTAAAAAGGAAGAAGTGGCACCTTATTTGAGTAGAATAGTAAAAGAAAATAAAAAGATAATAACAGAAATAAGAAAGGAGAAAGGAGAAATCATTAGAAGTCAACAGAAAACAATGAAGTAGTGAAAGAGTATGTAGAAAATACATTTAAAGAAAGTAAAATAAACAGAAAACAAAAGTGGAAAGTAAGTAAACTGACAGAACAGGATAATAAAGAAACAGAAAAATAAATTACAAAAGAAGAATTAAACAATACATTAAGTTTGGTGAATGCAGACTCGGCAGCATGACCCAATGAGATAGAATATCACACATATAGAAATATGTTAAATTGGCAGAGGAAAGACTTTGTGTTAGTTTTAAATGAATGTTTATATAAAGGTTTTCAACAAAAATAAATATTTGTCAGAGTTATGACATTCATATGGAAGAAAGGGTAAAAAGAAAACATAAGAAATTGAAGACTGATTGTGCTTAATAATACTAATTAAGATTTTTCATGAAAATAATACAAAAAAGAATGGAAATAAATTAAATAAAATATTAGAAGATACAATATTTGGTAGAAAAAGAAAAGGAAGTCTAGAAGTCTTAATGATAATAAGATAAATTGTAGGCAATATAATACATAGAAAAATGTTGAGATGGATAAAAGAGGAAAATGGATCATTAATAAGTGTAATAATGAAAGAAGACTACAAAAAATCTGGTGGATAATGAATGGACTTAAAAGAGAGAAAGGATGTATGAATAGAGAAATAAGAGAGTATCAAGAAAAAATAATATTGTGGAAAATAAAGATAAAGGTTATAGAAGAATGCAGAAAATGATGGTAATGTAATACAGTGAATAAACATTATTGTGTGTATCCATGGGAAAATTTGAAGATGAAAAAAAGAAAGCAATACAAGTAAGAACAGAATGCTGTAAAAATACGTAGAATTAAAATATTTTTATGGAGACTGTGTATAAAAATTGCCAGTGAAAGCCAATATACTGTATAAAAATAGAAGAAAGAGTATGCTATGATTGTGGAGTATTCAAAACATTTTTTAAATGTCAAAAGGTAAAAATTATGGGAGACGTTATGTGAAAGTAATTGTTTGGAAGTGATTAAGAAAGTGGAAAATATAAATATGGATATGTTGGACTATGGGTATTATAAAGGTAAAAGAAAGAAGTATGTAAAGACAATGGAAAATATGGAATGAAAGCATAAATGAGATAAAGTTTAAAGGAAGACAGAATGTTGAAAAAATAAGATTTTGGATGTGAGAAAAGGAGTGGGGGTCATAAAATGAATGTATATGAAGATAAATTGACGAATATACATAAAGTTTTACAAATTATGAAAAATGTTTGTAAATATTGTAAATAATTGTAAATAGATTATAATATGGAAATAGTGTACTTAATAAAGTACCCCTACCCTTTCCATAGGTGCCATGGGATCTTTTATATCCAACTGAGCTACCACTAGCACAAGCAGATGGGACCTCAGTTTAGCATCCTATCCAAGGGACACCTCATTCTGAACCCCTTCTGATGCTACAATCAGCAATCCAGTCAATTAGAGTGGTAAAAGAACCCACAACCTTCTGGTCTTCCATTACCAAAGGTAAGTGTGTTACCTGTTGTGCCACTGACACCGATTTAGATTTCTGCCTGGCTTAATAGTATAGTGAAGATCCTAAGAGCTTGTTATAAATTGAAGGTGGCAATAAGTAAATAAAAAAATAAAAATAGTATTCTTGAAGAATAGTGTAGTGGTACCATCCAAATAAATGATCATTAGTTTAAGTTAATTTATTTATGTATTCTGTTTTCTGCAGCATTTCTTACTCAATAGCTAATGCACTTATTTACATTATTTTGGTGATGTGTCTCCCTGGTGATGAAAAATTAAGCCACAGGTGTGAAAAGAGTTTTTGCTCCTGGTGAGAGAAGGAGCAGAGTGCATTAATTCCTGACTGTTTCTGGTTGGGCAGTGAGTGTCTGTGCTTGATGTTCCTGGTTGGTTTGGTTGCTATTTAAGGCATCTACCAGGAAAAGGCTACAATAAGCCTACATTATCTGTGCCAAAACTGTGGATCACCAAACAGGCTGTGGCCTGCTTATTATCTTGGGTTGGTGCTAATGTTTTGCTTCTTGTGAGAGAAGAAGCAAAGGAGCATTGTATCCCAGAAGAGTGAAGCTGTGGTGAGCATTAGCAGTAGCCATTCACTTGACTTCCCTCTTGTCATCATTCTTGACAAGCTAATTATTTCTTTTCAGTAAGTACTGCTTGCTTTGTCCACAGTTCATCAGGGTCTACTTATTAGTTTCCCCTCAAGTGTTTGGCAGTGCCCAATATAGACACAGGCGCCTTGAGTGACATTTTTTATGTAAAAGTACAATTGAAATTTCATCAATATCTAGTTGCACACAGGACAACTAGTTTGCAGTGACAAGCACTGCCCCCAGACTTGCAAACCAGATACTCCTGGCATTACTTTATATTCTCACTTCAACTCTCTAATCAATAAAAAGGGTCTAATGCCACTGAGATGAATTTTCCCACTATCTCTGTTACCAGTTTGGTGAATATGGGCATCCTGAGGCACTGTAAAAATTGTCTCATGTTTACTGACAAGCAGTTAATTCTCAAACAAACTGATATGATATGTGAGAGATGTATTTACACAATGTCACTGGAGGTAAAGCTCTCACTTAAAAGTACTCCTAATGTCAATAAATCTTCAAAAGCAATCTTTAAAAAAGGAAAACTGCAGCACCAGGAAAACATCAGTCTGGGACAAGAATGTGATATAAAAGAACTTGAGCAAGAGGGAGTGTATAAATACTTGGGGAATTGATGAAGGATCAGCAATAAAACATGAACAAATGCAAATAAAGCTCAGTAAGGAGTACTTTGGAAGACTTAAATTAATCCTGAAAACAGCAGTGGCATTTAGGAACAAGATCCAAGTCATAAATCAGTTTGCTCTTCCTGTCTTAACATACTTTTGGAGTGATTGACCAGCCCCAAAAAGTGTTGGATAGATTGGATATTAAAACAAGAAGGATGCTTCATGCTTACCAAATGATTTATAAAAATCAGTGTATACCAAGATTATATATTCCCCGTTCTGAAGGAGGGATGGGCCTCATTGAAATTGATTACATGTATAGATCTGCAATTGTGGGACTCCACACATATCTACTGACCTTACAAGATCCAAATGTAGTGAAAGTTTTGAAACATGAGGAGAATAAATCTAAGATGACATCTCTGCTTAATTTAGCAGAAGCATATCGACATCAAGCAGGAATGAAAATCAAACCAGAAGTAGATAAAAACCAGGCAGCAACTGAATATGCTAAAAAACAAAAGAAGGAATAGAAGGTGAAGGACCAGATGAGAAGGCAAGAAATGTGGAAAAAACATAAATATAGTTGCAAGTATAGAACATTTCTGGAAGAGCTTCATGTTGATCAAGAACGAATGCAGGAATGGTTAAGGAGCGGTGAATTCACATCAAGAAATGAAAGGTTAAAATTGGCAGCCCAAGATAGTGGGCTACTTACACGCTGGTTTATAAAGTCCATTGAACATGTGGGAGAAACAGACATATGTAGGTTTTGTAAAACCGAATTGGAAACAGTCACACACCTTGTTGCTGGTTGCGACGCACTAATGGTAGAGGGACTGTATACTGAAAGGCATAATAATGAGATGAGACTGTTACACTGGAGATTGTGCAAACATTATGGTATCTAAGTGGCTGAAAAACACTGGAAACATGAGCCACAAAGAATCATAGAAAATGATGAAGTTTATATCACATGGGATTACCCAATACCAACAGTTCAAAGATAGATGCTAGAAAATTGGATAAAGTGGTCCAAGAGAAGAAGACAAACTAGCATTGACCATTGAAATCGCCACACTCAGTGACTACAGTGTCTTGCGTACAGAGAGACACAAAGTCATAAAATACCTGGATCTGCAGGCAGAAACGAGTCATGTGGATGAAAGATATCCAGACAGTTCCAATAGTAGTAGGAGCAAAGGGTCTTATGAAAAAGAATTTACAATCGTATTTAGATATGTTACCAATTCATGTAACACCGTACGAATTGCAGAAGGAGTCATTCCTGGGCATATTGAGGGTGATGCGAAGAGCACTTTTGGCTGACATCAAAGAGTGAAACAATACTAATTTCATGAACTTTAATCATACTCTGACTTAGGAATGGGGTCCATTCCAGTCATGGTATTAGAAACTCAAAAGACTTGGAGAAATTAAAAACGTCAATAAAGTTGTCAATAGTACACACGCTGCACCTACCTCACACAATTCAAAGCAGAAACATAGACAAACATTTCCTGGGGTCTTAAATGTAAGCTTCCTAAACCGCAATGACCTCCTAGATGAACTACACATAACAAATATCCTCTGCAGCCCCGAATGCACTGTTTCAAAACAACACCCACATCAACACATACAGCCACATCTCATGGAGCCTCTACTTCTAAGCCCATAAGGGAGGCCACCACACAATCCAACATCCTGGTCATTGTAGACTCCATTGTGAGACACACTGATGGCCCTCTGACCAGGCTGAGTAAGGAGAAAGTCATGGTCATTTGCTTATCAGGGGCTAGGATCCACCACATTGCACATGCACTCAGGTCATTGGACCCCAAGTACCAGTATGTCTCTGTCATAGTCCATATAGGTGTAAGTGACCTGAGATGTACCTCTCTAGACTATATGAAGAGGGACATCATGGAGCTCTCGGAATATGTGTCCTAGGCTGGTATGATCCTAGCCTTGAGCAGCATTTTACCTACTACAAGGTTGATGCCTCAATATGAACAAAAGATAACTGACTTTAATAATTGCCTTAGTTTTTCATGTCATTCTAAGGGGGTGCAATATTTGTCATTGTGGAAGGAGTCGATAAAGAGACCCTGCTGCTTTGCCAGGGATGGTCTGTAGCTCTCTCCTCTAGGCTTTCAAATATCAGCTAAAACACTGTCTTCCCACGATAGTGCTATTTTAGGCAATGCCAAACTAAAAGTGCTTCTGACATAGCAATTCAAAACCAAGAAAATCTAAAGGTGTTACTACTCGATGCTAGGAGTCTAAACAAAAAAACTCCATTTATTTATTTATATATTTATTTACATTTGTTTGCCAGGAGTGTCCACTGGGCCGGAATGAGCCCATTTTCAATGGAGGCCTGGAGAGAAAAGCTCCAAATAGACTTGTGTACAACAAACAGTAAATTCGACAACAAGTACAGCATGCAGTTAGGTTATATTATCTACAACAAGTTAAAATGCTAGGCATATGTACTGTTGACATTTTAACAGTCATAACAGTATATAAACAATTACATTTTGAATTACAAATTGAAAATTTTGCAGTCATAACAGTATATAAACAATTACATTTTGAATTACAAATTGAAAATTTTACAGTCATAACAGTATATAAACAATTACAGAGAATATAGGTACAAATTTTGCAAATGGAACAGTTAGAAGGGGTCAGGTTATGTGGGGTGTGGAGCAGGAGCATTGCCAATGGGTAGATAGATGTGAATGGAGGGCATCTTTGAAGGACCTAGCATTATTGGTGGCTTTAAATGATGTTGAGAGTGAGTTCCAGAGTTTGGCAATACAGAAAGAGTAGAGTGCATGCCCAGCAGGGAGTGCAGGTTTTTGGATGAGTAGCAGGTCTCATTTTTTTATCTAAGTGGTCTGTTTGGGGGGTATTGAGTTAGAGTGGAGGTAACGGCAGGACAGTAAGGGGTTTAAAGATAATTTTGTGGGCTATAGTGAGTTGTTGATGGATTAGGTATTGGGGTAGCTCAAGCCATTTGAGTGCATGAAGTGAGGAACAGTGGTGGGAGGAGTAGGTGGTATTAGTTGCAAATCTCACAATTTTATTATAACAGGTTTCCATTTTGGTTTTTGGGATGTGCAAATGTTAGTGAGGAGGGGAGCACCATATAGTAAGGAGGGTAGTAGAAAGTTTGAGGCCAAGGTTTGTTTGGTAGTGGGGTTGAGGAAGTGTTTATGCCTGTAGAGGGTTCCTAGCATCTGGTGTTTTTTTTAATGTTATTCTGAATGTATTGGTCAAAGGTTAAGCTTTTGTCAATGGTGACGCCTAGCAGTTTTGTGTATGAGACAACTTCTAGGGTGGTTTTATTTAATGAGTAGATTTTAAAGTCTGGTTTGTTTATAATGGTGGTTCTCCTAGGGGAGAAGAGAAGAAGTTTGGTTTTGTTTGGATTGAATGCGAGATGATTGTTAGTCATCCAACTTTCAATAGAGGAGAATGCTTGCTGTGTTTGTGAGAGTAGTTCAGGTATGGTTTTGGAGGTACAAATTATAGTTGAGTCATCTGCATATTGAATAACCAAGTTGTTGGGGACACAAGAATGAAAGTCATTAATGAAAATACTGAAAAGTAGAGGGCCTAATATGGATCCTTGAGGAACTCCTGTAGGGGTATCAAGGAATGGTGAGGTTGATTCAAGCCATCTAGTGGATTGTTTTCTATTGGATAGGTAGTTGGAAAACCAGAGCAGAGTGGGGATAGGCTCAGAGTTGAAGGCTTGGAGAGAAGTAGGGAGTGGGAGATGGTGTTGAATGGCTTGGACAGATCAAAGAAGAGGGAGGACACAAGTTTTCCTTCATTACACGCTTGGTTGACAGTATTTGTGAATGATAGGAGAGCAGTGGTAGTACTATGAGCAGGGTGGAAACCATGTTAACAGGAAGATAGAAGATTATTGTTTAAGAGGTATTGCTGGAGCTGGGAGTGTATGCATTTTTCTAAGATTTTAGAAAGAGGAGACAGTATAGCTATGGGATGGAAGTTAGAGGTATCAGTGCTATTACCGCCTTTATGTAGGGGAAGAATGTAGGCTTTCTTCCAGATGGTGGGTATATAGGATTCCTGAATTGACCTGTTCAGGAGTATACAAACAGGGTAGGAGGTGGCTGGAGCTGGGAATTTCAGGTATTCTGGGAGTAGATTGCCAGGGGCATTGCTTCCTGGTTTTAATTTAGGCAGGAGTTTGTTTATAGTAGATGTTGGGATTGGAGAAAGAGAAAATATGGTAGTTGGGGGGTCTACTGCATTGTTGTAGTTGGTAGAGTGGTTAGTTTGAGAATGTGGGGGTGGGAATGTGGCGGTTAGTTTGGCTATAGTTTCTACAAAGTATGAGTTAAAGATTGTGGAGATTTCTAGAGGTGTTTTTTCAGGATGTGGACAGGGATTACTTTTTGAACCAGAGTTTAATAGTGTGGATATTTAGGTCCAGAATTGTTTTGGGTTTTGTTTGAAATTATGCTGCAGTTTAATATAATGATTTTTTTGTCATTGATAACTAGACGTTTTACTTTGTTGCGAAGCTGTTTGTATTGTTGGAGGTCAGAAAGATTGGTAGTTGTAAGCCATTTTTCCAGGATGTGTCTCTTATGACCATGGCCTGCTTGGTACTTTTAGAGAGCCAGGTGCAGTTTTTTGTTTTCACTCTTTTGCGACGCAGAGGAGCATGGGTTTAATTGAAGCTCTCTTCACTCTAGAGAATGCTGACATCTTTGTAGTCACTAAGGCATGGCTTAAAGCTGTGGAGAGCACACTGACAGTGCAAGGTTATAATGCCTTCCACACATTTAGACCAGCTACTACACAGACAGGGACTAAAGGTAGAGGTGTCTCGAGTTACATCAAAATAAATGTACCTCAAGGCTGGTCAAACAGGACAATGCAGTTGAGCTTCTCCATGTTCAAATCACCATAAGCAAAATTCAATACTACTTCCTTATAAGATATAGGTCCCCGTCTATGACTCGGGAAACCTATACCACGTATTTAAGCTTATCATAAAAACTCACCATCCAACCCAATACCATATTCATGAGTGATTTTAATTACCGCACTATTAACTAGGAATCCTATATGACAGCAAATGTACAGGCACAGAGATTCCTGGCTTTTGCGAGCACAAACTCCCGGAACCAGATTGTCAGTACACCAACAAGGGGTGCAGCCATACTGGATCTGATCCTCATTAATATGGAGTTTGCTGCACACCCTCTAGTATAATGTCTTCTTTGGTAAGGTTAGACAACAAAATGGTCTCTTTTGAAGTAAAAATAAAACCTGGAGCCCCAGCTAACCCTGGAATACTCAGGAACTATTCTAAGGCTAACTTCCTGCTATTAAGTGATAACCTAGCAAAATTTCAAGCCTCCATAAACCCTGAGAACACTGATGTCTATGCAGAACTGTTCAGAGAGGCCCTATACAAGCACGTTAATAGCTGCATAGAGCAGCTGTACCCAACAGGAAGAAGTACAGAACTAACTCAAAAAACAAGCCAGCCTGGTGGAATCACAAAATCAGTAGGCTGTATAACAGAAGGATGAAAATCATGGCAAAAATTAGGAGATACTGCTCCCAGCAGGATACAAGCACTCTCATCAAACTAATCAAACAACTCAGAGGACAAATAAAAAATCTATCAAAGCCAAATTTGAGGTAGATTTGGTGACCCAGGCTAAGGAAAACCACAAGGCTTGTTTTAGCTATGTCCACAACCTCAAAAGCAATGCACAATTGTGTACAGAGCTCATTGTAAATGGAGCCACATATACTGAGCCAGAAGATATAGCAACCCTACTGGCTGACAAATTCTGTTACAACTTCTCTTCCCCTCAACATTCCCTTAGGAAATACCATCAAATATAGCTCCTCTTGCCATCACTAGGGAACAGGTCCTTAATGCTGTTTCCAAGGCCAAGAGCACTGCCTCAATGGGCCCAGATAATATCTTGGGGTGCCTTCTAAACAGCATGAAACATGACCTGCCACGGCCTCTGGAATCACTATTTAACCTTAGCCTCCAAACAGGCTCTGTGCCTTATGAATGGAGAACTGCAATAGTCATCTCTCTGCACAAAGGTGAGCCATCTAGAGACCCTGGAAACTACAGACCCATAAGTCTCAATAGTCTCAATGCAAAGCCATGCAAAGAATTATCATGGATATGATCAATAATTTGGTTTAGTCAAGGGCAGGTCATGCCTACTCAACCTGGATGACTTCTTTGAGAAGGTCACCAAGGCAATGGATGAGGGCAAAATGGTTCACACTGCCTACCTTGACCTGGCCAAGGCATTTGACCCAGTACCCCACTATGGCATTGTTAACAAACTCAAGAGGTTAGGTACAAACCCTTATGTCACCCAGTAGATAGCCAACTGGCTCACAGACAGGATGCAGGAAGTTAGAGCTGGAGAGGACTCCTCTACAAAGAGGCCATTCACAAGTGAATTCCCTCAGGGATTGGTCGTGGGCCCGCTCCTTTTTTGTATTTACTTTTCTGAAGTCAAGGCCAATGTCAATGGCCTCTGGCTGATTAAATTGGCAGATGATTGCAAATTAGGAGCTGTCATTGAATCCTACACTGACACAAATGCTCTCCAGGAAGGGCTGACACAGACAAACAACTGGTATTAGAGCCATGCATAATAGTATCCTTCAGTAAGTCATCCTCTCATGGTAACTATCATATTGACAACACACCCTTAAGAGTCGACCCAGTAGTCAGGGACTTGGGGATACATATAGACAATAATTTAGCCTTTGACCATTGCGTGTCTGCAGTAGTGAGGAAATCATTCTATGTTGCGCAACTTATAAATGAAGGTATGGCATCTAGATCCAAGGAAGTCATTTTTCCGCTGTATTTGGCATTCATCAGACCTATCATTGAGTACAGTGCCCCCTTTGGTATGTACCTGACCAGGCATATCCAACAAGTGGAAAGTCACAGAAGTTCCTCACAAAAAGAATACAGGGCATAAGTAACATGTCCTATGAAGTCCGCCTCAAGGCCCTATCCCTGTTTTCTGTATCCTACAGGCTTTTGATGGGAGATCTATGCCTGGCATACAGGAAATGTCAGACCCCACTCTGATGGACCTGCTGCATATCCACAAAACAAACAGTACCAGAATTACCCATTCTAAAGACTTAAACCTTGCCTGTCATATAAACAAGAGCTGTTGGAGAGATAGGTATGTATCCCAGAGACTACCCTGTCTGTGGAACAGGCTCCCCATCCATGTGAAGCAGAGTTCCTCCCTAACCCAATTCAACTGCAATTTGGACAATTGGATGGAAAACCGGAAATTCATCCCTGGTTTGGCACCTATGTGTCTAATGCAAACAGGTAGCCTGTAAATGGTTCGTCTCCCAGGCCCATACTTATACTTATCAAGGGTATCAAAACTTGTCAGAGATTTGGGATGCATGGCTAGGCTTAAAAAGGCCCTTGCGGTTGTTAGCCTAGTAAACACCTAGAAACCTATAAACTAAATATTAGCTGCACCTTGAAACTGGTGTTACACCAAATCAGATCTTCCACGAGCGGTAGGTGTGAGACGGCAAGATTACACAGATGTATACAGTACATCTACATTTATTGAGGTAGACAAGATACACAAGTTACATCAGTGACCAGGAATCTCATACTTCCACAGTTGACTGGTCCTGTGGTTCTTCATTCTGGCCCACATAGCCACAACTCACTACAGCATGGAACACTATTCAGTGTGACACAGTGCTGTTCTCATCTGACCTGACAATACTGGAAAATAGAGAGCTGGAATACATCCAGCCAGTGCTATGATACTGTAATGCAGTGCTTCACAGGAGGATACTCCAGAGAACACCCCAGGAGACTTTTCATAAAACACCATTTGAAGCATGAAGATAGAACAACATGAGTACTACCACACAGAAATTTGAGTCTATGTCAGATGACTGACTTTTTGGAAACTCAAAAAGAATATCAAGAAGACCATACGATTGTCAGAAACCTCGAAAATAAAAACAAAAAAACAAATCTACATTTTTTACATTTTTGCAGGGAGGCAAGACCCCTGCACACCCACACCTCCTGCAAATTATATATACCAACTCAGAGATTGCACTACAGCGAGGCAAAGGGCAAATTTCCCGATCCTCACTGTACCACGATGTCCATTCAAAAGCATTGAGCTTTCAAAAATTCAGTCATATGGTCTCGACCATATGGAGTTCGAGTTTCTGAAAACTCAATCAACTGATAGGGACCTTAGAACTTCCTGGGGAAATCCATATATGTATCTTTAAGTACACGCCATGGAAAACATCAGTGGACACCACATGGGATGTCCATATGCCAATTATGAGTTGTGTTCCATCATAACCCCTGTGTCTGATGGCTAGCAGATGTGATGCATTTATGAAGCATTTATGATTGTGATGCCATGCATCTATCTGATGCACAGAGTGTACAGCTGTGGCAATATAATGCATGATTTGCACTACTTTTAGCATTGTGAATACTGTGTAGTAGTATTATTCTCTTTCACTCAGATACACTGCATTAGCAGGAAATATATGTTTGTATTAAGTAGATATGTATCACAGATTATCCTGAGCAAATTAATATCTACACATCGGTAAGGTCGTGTGGATATATATATATATATATATATATATATATATATATATATATATATATATATATATATACGTGTGTGTGTGTGTGTGTGTGTGTGTGTGTGTGTGTGTGTGTGTGTGTGTGTGTGTGTGTGTGTGTGTGTGTGTGTGTGAATGTATGGGTCTATTGTGTATGACTGAACTGCCTTAATATCGAATGCAAAACACAGACAAAATAAGTTTGATGATACACAAAAGCAACCACAAACAGAACCGAAAACAGTAATATAGAGAGAGGTAAACTATTTCCTCTCCTGATTTTAAAACTAAATTCTCCATAACACTATCCTCAAATTTGTTTGAATAGTGGCAGTGTTGCAGGAAGGTTTTAATGATGTTAAGGTGTAGGGTTAGGGTTGGGGAAGGGACGTTAGGGTTAGCACCCATTATGACAGAGGGCAGGTTGCAGCATCTTAATAATAGGTGGAAACCCTAACCCTAACGCTCCCCCTTCCCTAACCCTAACCATACAACTTAACATCATTAAAACCTTCCTGTAATACTGGCAGTACCCAAGACAGACTGAAACAAACAAACGTTCACAAACACACACACAACCAACACTACATCTATCCCCTAACCTAACCATTACCCTTAACCTAAAATACACAAACTCGTACACAAACAAACACCCATCCTTCATTTATCCCCAACCCTAACCCTAACAAACACACACACACACACACACACACACACACACACACACACACACACACACACACACACACACACACATGGACACAGACACACACACACACACACACACACACACACACACACACACACACACACACACACACACACACACACACACACACGCACACGATGTCACCTCCCCAACCCCACTTAACTGTCTCAGCATTCCATACCATTGACATATATAATAGGAAATAGGAAATACACCCTGGGGATCACTTCTGTGGCTGTGCTCGACAGGGGCACAGGAAATTAACTTTCTTGTGTTGGCGTAAGCCAGGGAACTTTGTTGGCTAGGCTTAATTAGGCCCTTGGGCTGATAGCCTAGTACCTACCTATGAACCTATGAACCTATATCCACTACTTGGCCATCTATACCATTGACATATATACCATTTGGCTGTCTGTACTGCCAACCTTAAGTCATACCCCTACGTTTGTCAGACAAACGTACATTTAGTAAAATGCAAGAGAATCAAAAAAAATCTATATCTATATATCCACATCTCTCTCTCTCACTCACTCTATATATATCTATATATATATATATATATATATATATATATATATATATATATATATATATATATATATATATATATATATATATATATATATATACGTATACATATATATATATGTATATGGGCTCCCTTAGAACCTTGAACTACTAAAATCCCAAATTTCAGTAGCTCGAGACCAGAAGGGCGAAAGTGCAGAATACCGAAACCCCAGAAGCGCGAAATTCAAAATCCTGAAGTTCGGAGATTTTGAATAAGCGGTTCTGGTGTTGCTGTGTGTGAGTGGGTGGTTGGAAATGTAGGTAAGTGTTTGTGTTTTACAGGTTTTGAGTAGGGTTTTAGTGTGTGTCTGTGTGTTTTGTTAGTGTGATGTGTGTGTGCGAGGGGAATGTAGCTTGTGTGGTGCTGTTTTTGTGTGTTTGTGTAGTTCAACCTCAGAGTTAGTATATTTAAGTGGGGGGTGCAGCCCCCTACATGGGGGTGTGCAGGGGTGCTTGCCCCCCTGCTTGTATGTAGGGTAGGTGTTTGTGTATATGCAGGGAGGTGTATGTTTGTGTTTGCGGTATGTTTAGTGTAGAAGTCACGATTTTAAATTTCCCGCTTTTGGGGTTTCGGGTTTATGGATTTTCGGTTTCATGGTCTCGAGATACTGAAATTTGGGATTATATGTATAAAATGCTCCGGCATATATTCATATAAATGGAATTCAAAACAACAAAAAAATCAAGCAAAACTGCTCAATCTTCATATGATTGAAATAATAAAAAAGTAATAGTTTTAGCAGGGAGGAAACTCCCCTTCAACAGATGGGAGATAGAAAATTCACCCTGGGTATCACTTCTGTGGCTCTGCTTGACAGGGGCACAGGAAAATCATTTTCTTGGGTGGCAAAAGCCAGGGTACCATTTGGCTAGGCTTATATAGGCCCTAGGGCCAATAGCCTAGTACCTACCTATGAACCTATGAACTACCCACACCTCCTGATAATTATATATACTATCTCCAAGATCACTGTAAATGGCAAAATCCCAACTACCCACTACTTGTGATCTCACATAGAAAAAAGTTGGCAATATGCGATTAGATGTATCAACTTTTTTTTTTGCTGTGCAATGGATGCATGATTCCACCACCTAAATAGATATATATGTGAGTGTCTATGTGTTTGTGTGATATTATTGCAAACAGTGAACAAATGGTAAAGTAATTCTTAAAGGTTTTAAGGTGTTGTACAGGCTCCGTTTAGAGATTTCATCATTGGAAGACATATTTATTTTTATTTTATTTATTTTATTTTACATTTATTGACCAGGAAAGTCTGAGAGGAACGAGGTCCATTTACAGAGGAGGCCCGGGGAGAAAAGCTCCACATTAAACAATATGTGCAGTGGTAATTATACAATCAAAGATATGTCTACAAGAAATAATAAATTTACAATGGCTTGTTCCACGCAAGCTTACTTTACACATAGTAGGCCCTGGATGGCAATATTTGAGGCCTTGGGAGAAAAAAAAACTCCACATTAAACAATACAATCAAAAGAGACATCACACAAGACATAATAAATTTACCATGGTTTGTTCCAAGCAAGCTTAATTTACACATAGTAGGCCCTGTATGCAGTATTTGAGGAGTTTTTAATACTGTATTATAGAATTATAGAGACAGTAAGCAGAGAAGAGAGGAAGGTAGGAAGGATTGGAGGGGAGCAGGAAAGCATTTATGTGATGC
The DNA here is from genome assembly GCF_019279795.1 of Protopterus annectens. Classification (NCBI taxonomy): domain Eukaryota; kingdom Metazoa; phylum Chordata; order Ceratodontiformes; family Protopteridae; genus Protopterus; species Protopterus annectens. Next base: position 477,856,559 of record NC_056727.1, read on the forward strand.
AAGGACAGAGCCAGGAATGCACGAGGTGTGACTTAAGTGACTTTTTGAACAGTGAGATAGATGGTGCTGAAGAGATACTCTGGGGGAGGTTATTCCACTTTCTAGCTATGGTATGAGAGAAAAGAGCTTTCCCTGCAGTATTATTGGTTTTGGATATACAGAGAAGGGTTTTGTTGGATGAGCAGAGAGGACGGTTTGCCGAATATTGGTTTAGTAGTTGATTTAGGGCTGTGGGGATTCTTTAGGATGTTGAAGGTGAGCACTAGCTGGTGGTAACTAATTAACTGAGGAAGTTTTAACCACTGTAGCTCCTTTAGGGCAAGGCAGTGATGGCTTCTAAAAGTAGAGTTATTAGCGAATTTTGCAGTCTTATTGTAATATGACTCTAGTTTGTCTAGGTCTGTTTTCCTGATGTGGGTTAGGATTGGTGATGCATATATTAGGGTAGACAAAAGGTGGGTTTGGGCTAGGATGACTCATGCTTGGTCTGATAGGAAGTTTTTGTGTTTGTATAAAGTTCCTAATTTTTTATGTACTATTTAATGGTTTGAGAGATATGGACATCAAAGTGAAGATCTTTATCTATTTCAACACCAAGGACCTAAGTATGGGGGGGGGAGAGAAATTGTGGTGCCGTTTTTGGAGGTGTTAGTGAAGGAAGTAGGTGTGGTTCTAGATTTGCTGGGGGTGAATAGAAGTAATTTGGTCTTGTTGGGGTTTACAATCAGTTGGATATCAGTAATCCATTTTTCAATGGAGCTGAAGGATTCCTGGGTAAGTTTTTGAAGAGTGGTTAGGGACGGGGCTGAGCAGATTAGGGTGGAGTCATCTGCGTACTGTATAAGTGATTCATGCCGGTGGAGGTGTGTAGTTTGTTGGTGAAAATGGTGAATAGTAGAGGCCCCAGTATTGAGCCTTGTGGAACACCTATGGTAGTTGGTAGTAGAGGTGATAGTGCACCTTGCCATTTGACTGATTGTTTCCTATCAGAGAGCTTTTGAACCAGGCAGTAGTGGAGGGGGCAAAGGACATGGAGAATAGAGTGTGTAAAAGTAGGTTATGTGAGACCATGTCAAATGCCTTAGAGAGATCTAAGAATATGGCTACTACGAAGTTGTTGTTGTTTCTAAGTTGGTTAACCTGGTTAGTAAAGGAGAGAAGAGCAGTAGTTGTACTATAGCTTGGGTGGAAACCATGCTGTGTGAAGGAGAGGAGATTATCTGAGGTTAAGAAGTGCATCACTTGAGTATGAATACATTTCTCAAGGAGCTTGGATAGCGGGGATAGGATAGCAATGGGGCAGTTGTTTGATAGCTCATAGGAGTTTCCACCTTTGTGTAGGGGGATAATATATGACACTTTCCATAGTTGGGGGTGTAAGCTTCTTATATGGAATGGTTTATAAGAATTGAGACAGGGTAGGCTAGGGACTTTGTGGCTAATTTTAGGAAATTAGTGGGTAAACCATCTGCTGCGAGAGTGGTAGGTTTTAGTTTTGAGAGTAGTTTTTTAACTATGGTGGTTGGTATGGGTGAGAGTGTAAAGGAAGGTATATAATTGTGATCTATAGTGGGGTTGGATATAAAGTTATTAGATAGCTGGGTAGATAATGACAACAGATTCTGTGAAGTGATGGTTAAATTGAGAGGCTATGCTGGCATTATTAGTGTTGGTGTTGGGAGCTGGGGCTGTTAGTTTTGCCGGGTTTCAGAAGGGAATTGATAGCTTGCCAGAACTTTTGGGGGGTGTTGGAATGTTTGTTTTGGATACCTAGGAAGTAGCTTTGTTTGTTTTTTTTTTTATTCTGAAGTTGTTGATATTTTTGTCTATATTGGCTAGTGTTATTCTTTTCCCAGATCTTCCAGGCATTGTCTCTGGCTTTTAGTAAGACTTTTGTGGTCCTATTCAGCCAAGGGGCATAGTTTACTTTAGTTCTAATTTTTCTAATGTGAGCTACTGTATTTAGAACATTCATAAAAGTATTATTGAAAAGCTCAACTGCCTAGTATAATGCTAGAGTTTGTAGTGGGTGCCAGTTACATTGTTGTAAAATACTGTTAAGAATTTGCAGATTTACTTTGTGTTCATCTCTTGTTTGCTTATAAAGTAAGGGTTTGGGTATGTTTACACATTTTCAAAAGAGGAATGTGGGGCAGTGAATTCCTCGGGTAGGCAGCTCACATGGTAATGTTGCTTGGGGAAATTTACTAAAGTCCAATCAAGGATTGATTGTTTTTGGGATTTTTTGCCAACACTGGTGGGTTCTTGGATTAGTTGTGAGAATTCAAATAAGTTAAGATGGTTTGAGGGATTGTTAGAATTGTAGGCTAGCCAGTCTAGGTTTAGGTCACCTAACAGGATAGTTTCCTGGAGCAGGTTGACTGTAGCCCATTGTAAGATTTCCTCTATTATAGGAGAGTTATTTCCTGGAGGGATATAACTACAGAGGATGTTGATTCTATTTTGTTTTTTAGGGATAAAACGGAGCCTAATGTTTCGGCATTCAGAAATTTGGGAAGTGGGGTTTGCAGAGGCTGGAGGTTAAGTGTGTTTTTAAATAGAATTGCAACTCTGCCTCCCTTTTTTGGCATCTCTGTCTAATCTTAGCATGTTATAGCCTGGGGTGAGAATTTGTAGGACTGTCCTTAAATAAGGAACTCCATAGAAAATTTAATTTAATAACTACTTGAGAAATGACACTGTTTATAAACACATAAAAATCTTAACTATTCTCTTTCTGATGGCATCATATTTTTTATGAAACATCTGACTTATCAATTACATCTACTTTACCCACAATATAGGATGAAAACAATAAACATTGCACAAATGAAGGAGTCATTAGCCATTTTAGTTTTACAAAGACAAGTTTAAAGGCATCCTGTTTGGATAACTACAGACCTGTAGTAGTTACAAATCTGGATTTTAAAATATATAGGAATATTCTTGCTGTGAAATTTCATAGCAATGCAGCACGTACAATTTGTTAACTGAGTCTGCATATATCGATGACAGACTGATAAGACATCACTGAAACCACAAATAATTGTGAGATATGTCTGTAATAAGCAATCAGTACTACAATCTCTTGATGGTGATAAAGTTTTTCACTTGGTTTATATGCCTGTTTGACAGCAGTCTTCATTAAATATGTCCATTCTATCCCCTTCATTAAAACTTGTCCAGACTGCTATTTATATTTTAGACCTGTGCTGTAGAAAGTGTGTCTTCCTCTGATACCCATTTCACTTACATCAGGAATATGAAGAGAGCCTCCCCTCTCTCTCCTTTCCTTTGTAATTTATATAAAGGTCCCACATTTTTGATTTTAAGAAAAATGCACCCAAACATGGGATGAGCTTTGGAGATGTGAATTGTGCTACAATGGTTTTCATTAATTATATTGACAAGGATGTATAACATGTTATGCATATCATAAACTAGTGGGGGCCTTTTCATAACATGAATTCGGACTGATCATCAATTAAAGTCAAATTCTGTGTCTTGCCACCATTCCTACCAAGCATTGAGATGCAGATTTCATCAGTGGAGGGATATGCTAATTACTTCTTCACTTACAATTCATGTGATTGTTGAATACATTTGTAGGGTTAGTACAGGGGCATAGATTCATGCCTAACAACCTTAGCATTCAGGGCCAAGAGTATATCATTATTTGGCTCATGAATATTGAATGAAAATAATATAGTTCATCAATAGTGATTGGCTTCCCACTGAAATGTTAAAGCTTTTTAAATGGTACCAATTAAGTCAACAGTTAATAGTCTGATGAAGCATTCCCTTTGAATGTGAAAGCACTTACTGAATTTCAAGTCTTTGGCCTTGTTGGATTGTTTTTTCGTTTTATTTCTAATAAATAGTTGGCTTCTTATTGTTGTGTTTTGGCTGCCTCTTTCAGTTCTGTTTTTTCAGCTCAGATGTTATTACAGGACTTTAGCACAAAGCATTTTGCAAAGTGCATGAAATTCAGAAAAACACAATTTAAACAAAAGTATGAAAAACTAATCTGGGACTAATGAAGACAGTTCATTTGCATGCTGGTTGTGTTGCTCTGTACTCAGCAGGCATCTCTGGGCATCCTGGCTAATTCCACTAATTGGGACACACAGAAGAAGAATTCACTATTCTGCTAAGGTGGTATGTTAATTTGTTTACTGAGAACTAGGTATGAAAGTTCTTGGTGAATCCATGCCATGTATCACCATATAGTAGTACTTGAATCAGGAATTCCTCATGAAGTTCTGACTCATTCCTTACAGTGTCACACTCTCACATGTCAACTTGAGGTTCTAGCAGAAACTGGCATATTCTGTAAAGTTTCAAATTATAAGTTAAATATACTGTTTTGTCCCTGTGTGGATATATTTCTATAATACAATCAGCACATGAGAAGTTTCCATTTTGCCATGTATGATGTAAAATGCCATTTTGTCACAATGGTACAGCCCAGCTGTCACCAAACTAGAACCACCCTCACATTATGAGTAAAAATATAAATTACACATGACACTACCATAGTATATTGCTGTCATGCAATGTCATTATTTTTGTTAAAGAAGCCTCTTAATTAAATACTTGCATTGTATTAATCTCTCTCCCTTTGCTAGTGTGAACTACTGAGGATGAATTACTGACATGACCATTGTTAGTCGTATACATTAACAAGATATTCATGTAACATACTTGTGGCCACTGTAAGTATGGTATTAGTGAGAAAAAAAGAAGTAGTTTATAATCATTAGAACTGCTCATTTTACTATATAATAATATAGTAAAATAAATGTTAGTTGTTATATGAGGACAAATTTAATTCCTACAAAATATTTATATATTATCTCTGTTATTAGGATAGCCACTTAATTCATTGGTGTGGGATAGCAGGCCTGATCCCCCACCTGAAGTGCATCACACTCAATACGAGGTAAAACTCTCCCAACATGTAATAATACTAATATCACATACAGTATACGGGGGTCAAGAGCTGGATGAGTAACCTCATTTGTGGCAGAGTCATAACTAAGATGCTCCCAACATGTAATAATACTAATATCATATACAGTATACGGGTGTCAAGAGTTGGATGAATAACCTCATTTGTGGCAGAGTCATAACTAAGATGCTCCCAACATGTAATAATACTATTATCACATGCAGTATGTGGGGGTCAAGAGCTGGATGAGTAACCTCATTTGTGGCAGGGTCATAACTAAGATACTCCCAACATGTAATAACACTAATATCACATACAGTATATGGGGTCAAATCTGGATGAGTAACCTCATTTGTGACAAAGTCATAAATAAGATGCTCCCAACATGTAATAACACTAATATCACATACAGTATACGGGGTCAAATCTGGATGAGTAACCTCATTTGTGACAATGTCATAACTAAGGTGCAAAAGTATAAACCGTTTTCCCCATACATAACATTTGTGATATTGATGATATAGCCACAAGTCCAAATATAAAACCAAGTAATCACAACACCAGCACAGGACAGATGAACCACCATGAAGTACAGAACACCAAAATAACCACGTAGTAACAAAGCAGGTTTATTACAAGGTTGAGCGCTTTTTTCCCTATTCAAGGGACTTCTTCAGAACAAAACAGTAAAAACACCCAGCCACATATATACCCCACCCCAATTAAACAATTCCATTGTAACTACACTAATTAAACAACTAATTGTGAAAGCTCAGTTCTAACTTAAAAACACATCACAAATAAAATAAACTTGTGTAAAGCTGCATTTAAAAACAGTTGCCATCGTAATTCCAAAATATCCAAATGAACATCCAGGATTCGACCCTGCAGGTCTTTTGTTTTATTAAATGCATCTTAGCATCCAGGTATAAATGAGATGATTAGTATTTCTAGTATTTTAAAACTGCATAATAATTTAGGATAGAAGTCAATTTTATTATTTATTGTTTTCAAGTTAAGAATTTTATATATACATATTTTTAGTACTTTTGTATTTTCGTCATGATTTTTTAGTAGTGATGTCCCAAATTTATAAAAGTTTATTTTATTTGTGATGCTTTTTTAAGTTAGAATTGAGCTTTCACAATTAGTTGTTTAATTAGTGTAATTACAATGGAATTGTTTAATTGGGGTGGGGTATATATGTGGCTGGGTGTTTTTACTGTTTTGCTCTGAAGAAGTCCCTTGAATAGGGAAGAAAGCGCTCAACCTTGTAATAAACCTGCTTTGTTACTACGTGGTTATTTTGGTGTTCTGTACTTCGTGGTGGTTCATCTGTCCTGTACTGGGTTGTGATTACCTGATACTGTTGATATATACCTAGCCCTTTTATGTCACATTTTGCCAGCCAGCATTCCTTGTATGAGGATGTACTGTTTGTCAAAGATGTAAACGTGGAAGAAGATCATGACCAGAATAAGTGGCTTTCTTTCTTTTTTCCCCAAATTAAAAAAAAAATTCTAGGTCAAGTTAAATGAAACACCCCTCCTTTTACAGCTAGATAATATCTGAACATCATTTTTCTGCTTTTATGTTGAAGCTATCCATACATATTTATTTAAATATGTAATGAGCAATTTGTTAGCTAATTCTGGTGTTTCTTACAGATTCACAAAACACTATAGATTTTTATGAATAAACAGTATACACTTTTCAGGCAATCACATGCAGCACATCTTTTGAAATTGCAACAAAATTGTTCAGATCTGAACATAATGTTTCCCTTCACTAACCAAAATTAGACTGCAGCATATATTCAAGCAATAATGATCAACAGGGTGGGCACTGGCCTCCCACTTATACCTAAGAAACTTCACAGCCTTAGAGAGTCCATTATTTCTCTATAATGCATACACTGCAGGGCATTATTACACTTAGAAAACAACATTTGCTGTTTTTCTTTGTTTTGTGTGTTTAAGTATTTTTGTATGTTTCTTTCATTTATCTAGACAAGCAATCCCTTTGTTTATTAATGGTGGAATATCCCAGATAATATTCACTGAATATGTGTTTCTGATTACAGACCTACATGACTGTGTGTGTGTATATGTGTGCATGATTTTTTTGTGTGAGTGAGTGTGTGTGTGTGTGTGTGTGTGTGTGTGTGTGTGTGTGTGTGTGTGTCTGTGTGAATGTTAAACTGTCTGGGGCTCTATGTATGTGTGTGTGTGCGTGTGGGGGGGGATCAACATTATCTACAATGAACTATGATTCATTGATTTTTCAACACTGCTGCACCCCCATGTGGGGGGTTGGGTCCCACATCCCCTAATTATACATATGAACTCCATGATCATATTGCAGTGGCAAAAGGTAGAAACCTCACTGAAAGTGCGATATCAATTCACATAATCCAACTATCTAATTGTGGTTAAATTAACCATGATTCAAAACTCTTAATAAAAAGCTACTCATCACAGCACTCCTCAACATAGTGTAGATAAGCTATGGGTCAATGTTTGACTGCATGTATGCCCTTTTTTAGTATCTTCTAGTTAGCAAACCTTTGTCACTGTAGTACTTATCTTATTAGATGTGACATTACTGAAGGTGTGAAATTGGGGTGTTTCTGTATGGAGATGTGACATTTCATATTGCACTTTATAGCCACAGTGAGTAGCATACAGTATTTTAAAATAATTAAAAATATGGCATTGTAGTAATTTTGTCTGACCTGGAACTGTGACATTTTGCATTTTATAAGACTGAAAAGATAGCACTATATCCAATGTGTGCTTCCTTAACTGTATCTGTGACATGATGGGGGTTATATTGTGCTTGTGACATATTGCACTGATATTTATAGCAAAGGAAAAGACACATGAAAGAGAAAAAAAAGATTTATTTGCATGTTGCTTGGCAACACAAAAACTGCTGGTTAATAGCTTTTCAATTTACCCTTGAAGTATAGATGTTTGACAATTATTCTGACAGTTGTCAAAAGCTGTCTGAGTGTACAATTTGACAAGTCTTTTGATATCTATCAAAAGGATCTATATTACAAGACCGAAGATGCATTCTTTCGAATGCGTCTTGGTCGAACTTAAAAGGCTGAAAATGCAAAATAGTTAAGTGGCTGTTCAGCAAATTCTTTCCCTGGGAAAGAATTCGCTTGGCCGCTTCGGTACTTTGCCGTTTTCAACACTGTAGTGCGGTGTCAGAGTTGGTATATTTAAGTAGTGGGGTGTGGAATGTTGAAATTGATTTTTATTTTTTTTTTGTTGTTGGAACAGCGATTTTTTCCAAGGGAAAGGAATCGCTGTTCTGACTCTTTGACATTGTAAGCGTTCGCTTACATAGGGTCAATTAATCACTGTTCGCTTTTTAAGTATTCAGTGATTTAATATAGACCCTATTAAAATAACTGTCAAACCCATGGCATTTGACATTTATTTTGGAAACCATCAAGATAGCTGCTAAAGCATTCCAGTTGAGTACATTAGTTTACTAATATAATTACAGAGCTGGTAAGGAGCTTCACAGTGGCATGATTTGACTCTGTAAAGAATTTTTGTTGTCTGTTACTGTCTTTTTATCAAGCTTTATGCAGAAATCTTGACTTGATGTTTCTGAGGTTAGACCAATTGCATTAAAGCATTCTGGATTGCTATTTATTTTTGTCTGTCTGTCTATTTATCTATCTATATGTCTATGTGTATCTGCATGTGTATGTGTTTGTGCGTGTACTGGTTTCTATTTGCAAATGAACAGTGGTAGTATATTTGTATGGATTTTTGTGGGGAAGTTTCTCATAAGTATTTTTATACTCCAATCGGACTTCAGAGAATTTTTCCTCGGGTAGATAGCAAATGCTGGAGGTGTGATGAAAAAGAGAGAACTAACTGGGAAAATGTTTCTGGGAGTGTAATGAATTGACAGATTTAAAAAAATCCCTACAGAGTACTTTGTCAGAAATGTTGGGGGAGCAAATGGCTGTTTCTTAGGAAATGATTCTTTTAACCTGGGACACAGGATCTGAAATGGCTAGACATAGGAATGCTTATGAAATTGTATCCTGTTGGTACCAAAAAACAATATTAAATGCAAATCAAAATCTGAAGCAAGCGTAATTGATGTACTGAATATTATAAAGCAGATATAATAACTGGAGGTGGAATCTTTGGAAAAGGGAAGGAACAAAATACATTGAAACTAATGGAATTTGAGAGAATAATACATGAAGAATAATGTTCAGGAGCAGGAGTAAGGTTTAAGAAAAGGCAGGACTTGAACAATTTATGTAATGATTGAGTGAATGCTAATTATGAAAAAAGAAAGAAAACATATATGTAGTGTACAAGGTATGAAAATGAAAATTGTTAATATGGCTTGTTTTCTATGAAGTATGTGTACCTATGTCGTAAGCGATAATTTAATAAAGGTGTTAAACATGTTTATCAGTATATCATATTTCTTGTTTAGTTATTCACATTTATAGGCATAATATTGGAAAACAAGTTTACATCTTCCTTCACTGATTTTATTTTTTAAATATTCATTGCCCCCTGTCTCACAGCTGACCACTGGTTACTCCCAAGAGCCTATCCACGCTCACCTCGTCTGCTAAATTCAACAAGTGTCCTTGGGTCTTTCTCTTCACCCACATTCAAAGCCAGTAAGAGATTGAGGCATCACTGGGCAGTATAATATTGCTAGCATGGAGGATTTCTTATTATGCTTCAAGTTCCCTCTCCCTCGTGCACCCATTTTGTCCAGGGATGAATGAATAATGGGCATGCTGCCAGATCATCTCACCTTTTTGAAAAGAGGATATAATAAAAAAGAGATAGAATCTTGTGCAGTGGAAATACTTCATGATATAGACTCCATAGGTAAAACATTTGGTGAAGCCACAGAAAAATTTACAGCACACATCTAATTGTATGGATAGGACATTAAATAGGATGCATGATTTGACTCTGTAAAGAATTTTTGTTGTCTGTTACTGTCTTTTTATCAAGCTTTATGCATATATCTTGGCTTGATGTTTCTGAGGTTAGACCAATTGCATTCAAATATTCTGGATTGCTGTTTCTTTTTGTCTGTCTGTCTATTTATCTATCTTTATGTCTATGTGTATGTGTATATGTGTGTGTGTTTGTGTGCGTACTAGTTTCTATTTACAAATGAACAGTGGGAGGATATTTGTATGGATTTTTGTGGGGAAGTTTCTCATAAGTATTGTTATACTCCAATCGGACTTCAGAGAATTTTTCCTCGGGTAGATAGCAAATGCTGGAGGTGTGATGAAAAAGAGAGAACTAACTGGGAATATGTTTTTTGGGAGTGTAATGAATTGACAGATTTAAAAAAATCCCTACAGAGTACTTTGTCAGAAATGTTGGGGGAGCAAATGGCTGGCTGTTAAGAAATTATTCTTTTAACTTGGGACACAGGATCTAACATGGCTAGACATAGGAATGCTTACCAAATTTTATCCTGTTGGTGCCAAAAAACAATTAATAGAAAATGCAAATCAAAATCTGAAGCAAGCGTAATTGATGTACTGAATATTATAAAGCAGATATAATAACTGGAGGTGGAATCTTTGGAAAAGGGAAGGAACAAAATACATTGAAACAAATGGAATTTGAGAGAATAATACATGAAGAATAATGTTCAGGAACAGGAGTGAGGTTTAAGAAAAGGCAGGACTTGAACAATTTATGTAATATTTGAGTGAATGCTAAATATGAAAAAAGAAAGAAAACATATATGTAGTGTTCAAGGTATGAAAATGAAAATTGTTAATATGGCTTGTTTTCTATGAAGTATGTGGACCTATGTCGTAAGCGATAATTTAATAAAGGGGTTAAACATGTTTATCAGTATATCATATTTCTTGTTTAGTTATTCGAATTCATAGGCATAATAGTGGAAAGCAAGTTTACATTTTCCTTCAATGATTTTATTTTTTAAATATTGGGCTACTCCCACGAATGGATGGGAGATCGTAGGTTTACCCCTGGGATCTCTTCTGTGTCCCTACTAGACAGAGGCACAGTAAACTAACCTTAAAAGGGCTATCTTCTGTAACCTACTATACAGAGGCACAGTCAACTAATCTAAAAGGGTGGTGAAAGCCAAACACACTCTGGCTAGGCTTATAAATGCCCTAGGGCAGATAGCCTAGTATCAACCTGTGAACCTAAGAGCCTGTCCACCTTCACCTGGTCTACTAAATTCAACAGGTGTCCTTGGGTCTTTCTCTTCATCCACATTCAAAGCCAGTAAGAGATTGAGGCATCACTGGGCAGTATAATATTGCTAGCATGGAGGATTTCTTATTATGCTTTAAGTTCCCTCTCCCTTGTGCACCCATTTTCTCCAGGTATGAATGAATAATGGGCATGCTGCCAGATCATCTCACCTTTATAGCAACTCAGGCAATACCCTGCTTCCATGAAGATGGCATCCCCCTCCGTGTTCCTAACCTCTGCCAGAACCTAACTGTGATGCACACCGAATGCACCTTCACTCTTCCTGATGGGCATGCTCATCCCCCCCTGCCAGAGCCTTAGACACCTGAGCTGCTAATCAAACCTGGGCACCCAGACCACAGTCAGAGATTTATTCCTCTATGCCACAGTGCTCTTTGCTTATTTGTAAATATCTAAAAGCCATTTTTGATTAAAAATACTTTGCAGTAACACAAAGTACATCACATAAAGAATATAAAATTAACTTCCATTCTAAATATAATAACCTGGTTCAGAATATGTTCTCTATAAATTTATCCATTTATATTCCATTCTTTCAGTCTTATTTTGTGTATTCCCTCCTTTAGAAGCATTTAAAGTTACAGTTTCTAGAACCAGAAAATTAAAAGTATGATTTAAACCTCTCCACAATGTGTTTTCTTAAAAGTGTTTTGTTCAGCTTTCTTTCTATCAGATAAATGTGAACAGATTCCATCCATGAACTTGCATTTTTTTTATCAACACAAAATGATTCACACTCTGTATACATAGCTAAATATACCAGATCTGTAGTATCATAAGACACAAAACACTTGAACTCATAACTCTTCAGAGTCACAGGATGAACAAATTTTATAATGCTAGTTATACATTAAAAAAACACAAGACCTACACTGAAAAGTACCAAACTTCATGTGCTTAAATCCTTTGACTATTTGGCTTTGTTCTTTATAACACAAACAGTGTTTCAAATTTATACTATTTTTATAATTAAATATAGGTCTATCAGGTAAAAAAAATCTTTAACTTATTATGGTATTTCAAAATATGACAATGTTTTGCCACTCTGGTCATCTGTCCTTTAGTTATATTCTTAAAAATAAAAGTGGGGTGCATACTAGATCTGTTACAATATATGTAGATAAGGATATGAAATTGATGACAAAAATGTATAAGAACTATGTTAAGAAACATTCTTATTTGGTTAGATCTAGTATGCACTTCAGTTTTATTTTTAAGAACACACCTAAGGGACAGATGTCCATAGTGGTAAAATTAAATACAGACTATCAAACAATGAACAGTTAAATGAGATGGGAAATAATTTTTTGAAAAGAGGATATAATAAAAAAGAGATAGAATCTTGTGCAGAGGAAATACTTCATGATATAGACTCCATAGGTAAAACATTTGGTGAAGCCATAGAAAAATTAACAGCACACATCTAATTGTACAGATAGGACATTAAATAGGATGCAGATGGTGTTAACATATAATAGACATATAAAAACAATACAAAATGTCATAGCAAAACTTGTCTTGCGTTTTTGTAAATATGTAAGTAGCAACGTGAAATTCGTTCATCCTGTGACTCAGTTGTGAGATCAAAGGCCAGCTTCATTAATGTCTATACTAAGTGCATATGATATGTATTTAAGAATATCCCTAACATATTTTTTGTGCTTTCTAGTCGCTCAGAAAGATTTCACTAAATGTACATGTAGTCTACACTTTGTGGCAACCTTTATGAATCCTTGTCATTATTTAAAACTGCAAGAAAATCAGTAGGAAAACTAAAATTAGGAGGAAGAAGATGTGAGTTATACCTGTGTTGTCTGTTCATTTATAACAGTGTACACTACTGAATCCCAGGGAAAGTGTTTTGTGACTTGCAATACTACAGATTTGGTATGTTTAGCTATGTGTACAGAATGTGAATTGTTTTATGTTATTAAAACAAATTGCAAGTTAAAGGTCACGTTTGGGGTTGATATTCTGTTTAATATAGGAACATTTTGAGGGGTGACCCTACTAGGCAACATTAATTTTTGGCATATCCGTGACCTAAATGAAAAAAAAAGGTCATAAAGAAATTGCAGTGATAATGTCCACATTCATAATTGATTATATCCAATTTATGTGAAAAATTTGGAGTAATATCTCACTGAGTGGATGAATCAAATTATCTACCAAATGAACTCATTTTGCTGACTTTTATCTGTTAGGAAAGGTTTTTAAGAACATGTCAGAAAATTTCCAAACAGCGATCAAGTTGTACTGTATGGAAGTGTAATTTCCACTTATTATGCAAACATCATTTCTCATTTTCCTTTTGTGTTTTGAAACTTCATATTTTTGTACATTTACATGTATCTATTAATCAAAATGCTTTCATTTGTTTTCTTTTCACATATGTGCATGGTCTATAATGTTTGACTTAAATATTTTGTCCCTATTTTTATTAATATCTTCAGCATTTCTCTCATTGTTTTCATGGTCATTACTACCAATAACTGGTTTACTTTTACTATTCTCCATTGTTTATTTCCCCTTTCTTTGGGATAATTTGTAAATGATGTGCAGAGTTCTCCGTCTTTATTACTGTGTTTATTACTGCTTTATTTCACTATGTTAAAATTCATCATTAAAACATATTTGAAAAAAAGACATATGCATATAATTCTGTGTTCCCCATCTGCCTTGATTTCTGGGAATATTTTGTGTGCAATTTGAGTTCTTTGTTATGTGAAATAAAATACTAAACCACAATATTCAAAGGGAATAATCGAAAGATGATGTGCATGCAACTTCGATCAGCATATTATCTAGTATTATTCCAACAGTCCCCTTGTGCCTGTCACATGTCCATAACTCAGCCTCAGTCCCAGTATTCTCTAAAACCCTTAGTCAGAAGTCTTGACCTGTTTATTGGGTGGACACCTATTTCTCCTAGGTACAGCACAACATGGCACCACAAAAGAGCACATGCTTATGGATATAATCCTGTATTAATCTCACAACACAGTGCCTATCTTTAGCTGATGATACCAGTGAGACTTCTTTCCTGCCTCCACTAGGGGAAGACTACACTGGTGGACCAAAGACTTCTTCTATCCTCCAGCCCCTCCCCCCTCCCCAGTGATAAGAGTGAGCCTTGCAGCTGCTCCATTCCTGACCAGCCCTCAAAAGAGTCTTTTTCTGAAGCAACTTCTGTGCAGCACTGGCAGATACCCTGGATCCCCACCAGTGGCCATGCCTGTCAAGAAATGGTTGACATCCTTAAGCAGATTTACTGAAAAGGTAAGAAGGCAGGGGCATCATTTCCCCTAACTATATTATTATGACACGGATCAAGGGAAAAGTCTTGTCTGATTTTCTTCATTACATTTGAATATTTTGCAAGATGCTGCAAAAAACTGCATATCTGTTCAAAATTGAATCATAAAGTTATGAAGTGTATATTGAATTGTTAACATTTCAGACAATGAAAGCTTCATATTTCAACATACTGGTATGTTAGTCAGTAGGCTATGGGCCTATGGCTGTCCTTCAAGGCTGTACCAAAGTTTACAGTACATCCTGCCTTATATTTACTCTTCATTGTAATCAGTAGCTGTATGTCAGTAGATGTAAACCAGCCTGTCCGCATTAAGAATAGGACTTCTGTTTCCATGTATCATCTCACGCAGTTGAACAGATTCATTTCAGAAACAAAAAAGCCATAAATATAATTTTACTTTCTTTGGTTTCAAATAATCATTCCCTTAAGCATCCATCTCCCACTAAAACAAACACACATGCAAACACACACACACACACACACACACACACACACACACACACACACACACACACACACACACACACACACACACACACACACACACATTCATTATGCATACAGGTTTTAATATTTCAACAAATAAAGAGTCATGGGTGAAAATCACAAATATTTATATACAAAGCATCAATGCAGACTGATGAGATGACCACTAATATATGGCTCTGAATAGATGCAATACAAAGTTATAATGTCTAAACAGCCCTTGGAACATCTAGTAGATTGAAAATTCATGCTTAAGTGTCAAAGTGCATAAACAGTACTAATTCCTGAAAAATGTTTAAACAGCTGCATCATTTCTCGGGTGCCAAACAGCAGTAAGATATACATATCTATGTAAAGCTATTAAGAGGCCATTAGCTGCAGAAGGTTTGTAGCCTTGACAGCAGCTAGTGTTACACATAACATACTGCACCTTAGTGATACATTTAATGTATCTTAGTGCAGTAAGTATGCTGGTTGGCATAATGTTTAAGGTGGCTACCTCACACACTGAAGGTACAAGTGGTATAAAGCAGCAGTGAAATACAAGAAGATTCTTTTGAACTGTGATTAAATCAGACAAAAATGCATCCTGTTTTTCAGCAGAAGACCATAGCCACAGTAAAACAGTATATCTCTTTAAGTTTCCCTTTCCTAGCTATAGTGATCTACTGCTGCATCTAAAACATTAATATGCTCAGACTAAGCAAGGGATTTAGTATGAATATTTTTTGTGCCATAAAATTAACAGACAAGTGAATCTAAAATGTCTAAAATCTTAGGAGTTTGCAAGTCAAAACAGTGGTACTATCTTATCTTTACTCTGCTGTATAATCAGTAGATGTAAATTTGCATATCACAGACACACACACACACACACACACACACACACACACACACACACACACACACACACACACACACACATGCACATTAACCCAAAGGTCACATAAACATAGATAAAAAAGAAAAAATGAGAAAAAAAACATAAAATCCACCATCTTTCCAATCTCTCAATCTGTCACTGTACTCATTTAAATACCTAACCAGTTCTGCTGTTCAATTTATTTATTATTTATTTTACCTTTGTTATCCGGGAAAGTCCGACTAGACACATGCACTTTTTGAGCAGAGGCTGGGGGGAGGGATCCCCGAGTAAACAGTAAAATATTACATTATGCAGTTCATATACAGTTAGATTAAATGCAATCATACATAGTATACATGCACCTTTCTATTAAAAAAGCTGTTGGAAAAAGAGTTAGACATCAAATACTTCTGAGAAGAATGGGATATAAATACATTATAAAATAGGTGGTAGGAAGAAATATGTATAAATGATAGATTGGATATGAAGGGTACTGTGTTAAGGGGGAGAGAGAGTAGGTATATATAGGAAATAATGAATAGAAAGAGGAGGGGTTGATAGAGAGTAGTAGGTGGCAAGATCAAAGGTATGATAAGTAGGAAGGCTGCAGATATATATATATATATATATATATATATATATATATATATATATTGTGTCTTTTGGCTTTTCCTGGTTAGGGGTCGCCATAGTGGAACTCCGGTCCGCTAATGATTGGTAGTTGACTTTTACGTGCCGAGTTACCAGCCCTGACGCACAACCTTCAATGAAGGTATGCCCATTCACACATGTCTGCATGCGGAAGATCCTCTAGTGAGAATCGAACCGGACAGCGTCTTATTGTGAGGCGACAACGCTACCGCAGCACCACCACCGTGGATATACAGCAATATATATAAAAAAAAATATATATATATATATATAGAGAGAGAGAGAGGAATAATACAGATGCGTAAAGTAAGAATGATATAGAAAAGGAAAAGGACATTTAGAGAAGTATAGAGATATAAGAGAAGAAATGATATTGGGAAGTAAAGCACGGAAGGAGAAGTAGTGGAGTGGGAAATGAGCAGAGTGAGAGATGCATAAATAGACTGAAAGTACTAGTAGGAGAGTAGTCTGAGTTGTTGTAGTTACATAACCAGAGATGCTGAAGATAAGATTTTAAGGCTTTTTTAAAGGGGAGTGAGGGTAGTTATAGTTGTAATGTTGAGGGGGGACTGTTCCATTGCTTAGCAACTGACTTGCTGTAGAGGGAAGTACCAGCGGAGTTATTGGTTTTTGTTACCTCTAGCTGCAGTTTCTGATTTGACCGTAGAAGTCTAGCTTTAGTGCTTGGGTGAAGTAGGTTTTGTAAAGCAGGGATTTTGTCAGGGCAGAGAAGAAGTTTGTGGGTTGTTCCAGCCAATCAAGAGCTTTTAGAGGAATGCAGTGATGTGTTCAATGGGGCATATTTGTTGCAAATTTGGCAATTTTATTATAACAGGTTTGAAGAATGACAAGGTAAGATTTTGTAAGATTGGTGAATATTGGTGATGCATATAAGAGTGTAGAAATAAGGTCTGTACGTGCAATGGTGGATTTGGTGGAGTCGGTTAGGAACTGTTTGTTTCTATATAGCATGGCAAGTTTTTTATACACTTTTTTGTAGTGGTGAATATATGTTTGTCAAAATTCAATTGGTTGTCTATAATAATCCAAAGTAGTTTTGTGTGACTGACTGGTGATATGATTGTGTTGTTGCTGGAGGTAATGTTAAAGTTAATAGCATGGGAGGAGTGTTGTGTGGGTGGAAAAATAATAAGCTGAGTCCTATTAGGATTCAGTATAAGATGTGAATCTGAGAGCCAATGCTCAACAGCAAGAAACAAGGATTGTGTTTGGTGGTGGAGGGTCTTGGGGGAAGGAGAGGGACAGATGAGTGTGGAATAATTTGCGTATTGTATGATGGAGGCATGGAGAGTGGCTGTGTGTAGTTTGTTGGTAAAGGTAGAAAACAGTAGTGGACCAAGGACTAAACCTTGTGGGACCCCCAGTGAGACTGGTAGTAAAGAGAAGAGTTCCTGCTCCAATTTGATTCAGATCCTGGCAATCCTGTGACTCTTCTTCTTTGGCTTTTCCCAGTTAGGGGTCGCCACAGCAGATCACCTATCTGCTCATGATTGGCAGTGGAGTTTTACAGTGCTGAGGTGCCAGCCCAGCACCTAACCTTCCACAGAAGACACATGCATGCACACATTTACACCTAGGGCCAATTTGGGGTGTCCAATCCACCTACAGCATGTCTTTGGGATGAAACCAGAGCACCCGGAGGAAACCCACATGACCACAGGGAGGACATGCAGACTCCGCACAGAAGGCACCCCAGCCGAGAATCAAAGCAGAGAACCTCTTGCTGTGAGGCAGCAATGCTAACCACTGCACCAACGTGGCTGCCCGGTCCTGTGACTCTTCCATTTGTTGAGTGAAGTTTGAATATTGTAAACAGAATCCTGTGACTCTTTTGGTTACAATATTCAAACTTCACTCAACAAATGGGTCCAATTTTCCCCTCAACATTGCCTCACATTTGATACTGCTTTCCAAAATTAATAGTTAAACAAGGATTATATATATATATATATATAATATATATATATATATATATATATATATATATATATATATATATATATGTATGGATCCCTATCAGTTGATCAATTTTTCAGAAACTCAAAAATCATATTGGTGAGATGATATGATTGAATTTCCAAAAACTCAAAGCTTTTAAATGGAGATCATGGTACAGTGAGGATTGGGAAATTTACCTTTTTCTTCAATGTAGTGCAGTCTCAGAGTTGGTATATACAATTTGCTGGAAGTAAGGGGTACACGGGGAGCTTGCCCCTCCTGAAAAATCTTAAAAAAGATAGAGTTTTGTTGGTTTTTTTTTTTTTTTTTTTTTTTTTTAATGTTCAAGTTTTCAGAAATTTGTTCATATCATCTCGCCAATATGAATTTTGAGTTTCTGAAAACTCAATCAACTAACATAGAGGTATATATATATATATATATATATATATATATATATATATAGAGAGAGAGAGAGAGAAAGAGAGAGAGAAGAGGAGGCACACATAAACAGACACATACACACATACACACAAACACACATTAACATACATACATACAAACATGCATACATAGAGTGAGAAAGAGATAGAAAGACGGATGGAGAGGAGGACAGAGGCAGCCAGAGAGATACACACATCTGGATAAAAAGGTGTGCAATGTCTCTGTGTAGGCATGAAATCTATCCAGTCATCTCATTCATGTCACTTACAATAGCAGTGTGATTTTGCACCAAACACCTCAGGATTAGTAACAAAGATGAAAACTCGGTGGTCATTGTCTGAGCATTGAATGCACAACAAGGATTACATCTCCTAATAATATGCAGTAAATTTCACTAAAAGTTAATATGGCTGCAGTCTGACGATATCCCCTAAAGACAATGCCATGAATATATACAGCATCTCAGCCATGAAAGATGCTGCAGAAGTAGTCCAAATTTCACAAAAATCAAGCTGAAACATCAGTTAAGTTTGCTTTCAGACAGAGCAGAATGCATTTTTAAAAACATAGCTAATTGTGATATGCATTCATGTATTATCACTAAATAACCATTGTTACTTAGCTGGGGGATTCAGAAAATAAAGTATGCATAGGCTTTCAGTTCCAAATTAAATGCTACAAAGAATAAACATTGATTCACCCAGCGCAGTACAGAATAATAAAATGAGTTACCCTGCTACACATGGCATACACCAAGCTTATGCACTTCTCACAAAAATTTATTTATTTATTTATTTATTTATTCCAACTGGGCCAGTAGCCTGTTTTCAGTGGAGGCCCAGGGAGAAAAGTTCCATGTACAAGTTAAAAAACATACAATTGTTACAAAAAACAAACAGACAAAGTTGAGTTATTTACATAGCTAAACAACTATCATAACTGAATGAATGTATTTACAGGGAAATAGCACATAGATGTATTGGTGACTAGGACATTATAGGAAGAAAACAGTGGATATCATGCAATGGATACACTGGATAGTGAATATGAGAAGAAGCAGTAACGGGATGAAGGGGGTGTTGTAAGTGGGGCTAATGAGATAAGAAAAAAGTTATGTGAAGAACAGGGAAAAAAAGTTTAGGTGGGGGGAGGGGAAAAAGAAAAGGTTAAACAGGAGTGATAGATTAGAGTGGAACTCTGAACAAGTAAATGAGTAGATATTTAGGTTTATTGAGGCAGAGAAAGAGGTATAACTGTATAGGTGTCAGTTAAGTGAATCTTAAGGAGTTGTTTGAACTTGGAGGGATTTTGTGGTAGTGAGGATGTGTTGAGGGATAGTGTTCCAAACCCCGGAAATATGGTTGGAGTAGAGAGAATCCCCAAGACTTTTATTTGATTTAGTGACTTTTAGTAGGGATCTGTCAGAAGATCTCAGGGTTTTATTATTAGTGTAGGGTTGTAGAAGATTTTGGAGTGCTGGACATTTATTAGGTTGGAATATTATGGTATGGGAGGTCGTGAATTGCCTATAGGATAAGAGATAGGGTTGTTCTGCACAGTTTAATTGGTGAAGATCAGCACAGTGGTGGAATCTTTATGGTGAGTTAGTGATGAATTTAGCAATATTATTGTAGTAGGCTTCAAGCTTAGATATGTTTTTTTTAAGGTTGGTAAAGATAGGGGAGGCATAAAATAGTGTGAATAGTAGGTAGGACCTGACAATGGATTGTCTGGTAGAGTTAGTGAGGTATGGTTTGACTCTGTAGAGGGATTCTAGTTTTATGTGGGTTTTTTATGACTACTCTTAAGTGCTTATCAAATTTCAAGCAGCTTTGTGTGTGTTACACAGTAAGGCTGAATCCACACTAATGCAGTAATGTAGAGGTATACAGCCTATCTATGGGACAGATAAGACTGATTACCACCAGTGTCTAACAGTTCTGCTTAGGAGATGGGTGTTTCCATCTTTGAAAGAAAGCATGCTGGTGTTTTTTTTTTTTTTCAAAACAGGTTTATTGTTTTAACATACAAGAGAAATATCATAATTTTATACAAGTAATTAAAAATAGATATGATTATAACATTCAACAAAACAACTAAAGTATTTACAAAGACATCCACTACGATCAGATCAATTAATTAAACTAAAATACCATGCTATTGAAATTAGGATTTTTTTAACAAATTTTGTAAATTATCCCATACAATATAATAAGATGTTTTTCTAGTTGTTTTTGACCTAATTGTGTTTATTTCCATATGGCACACTATATTCATAACATTTTTAAATTCATCGAACAAAGGAGGTGTATCTGAAATCCAATTTTTGGTTATTATTTTCCTAGCCACTGCTAGAATAGACCATAACAAGGGAAGCTTAACCTTTTTAGCACTTTGAGGTACAGGTGTGTTGAATAATATAAGAGATTTAGAAATAATGAAATTATCTGTAAAAAGAGCCTGCAAAAATTCATTAATTGACTTCCAGTATTCTTTCAATTTTATACAGTCATAAAACATATGAGCCCAGTCGGCATTAATTTCTACATTACATCTCTTACATAGATTATCTTTATTATTTATTTTATTCATCATCAAAGGTGTATAAAAAGATCTATGTAAAAATTTCCATGTATAAAGTCTCCAGACAATGGAAGACGTAGTTTTATAGGCAGATTCCAATATATATTGTTTATCTTGTTGATTTGGTGGGTCCCCATTAATAGAAGTGAAATAATTCCAGTATGTATCTACACTGTAAAAAGTTTCTTGTCTGATAATTTTATGTATGTATGAAAGTTTACCTTTATCAGAAACTTTATGTTGTAAATTTAATATCAAGTAATCAATCAGTGTTGGAATAGATTATTTAACTGTTATAGACATTAGATCTATTTTATTAATGAGATGTTGTCTAAAGGTCTGAACCTCTAACCAGCAAGTTTCTCTTAGATCAAATTCTTGTTTTAAGAAATCTAGATTTTAACTTTATTATCAGATATCAACTGATACCAGTACTTTAGATCATTATCTATAGCTAAATGAGTTCCTTCAGAAGTAGATGACAAAAGCATACCCTGAGTATACATTATAGGAATATAATAAAATTCCATTCCCTATACTTAGGTGCATGAATATAAAGTTACGATAGCTAATAATAATATTTAATGGGTAACAAACCATATGTTTAGGTGTAATAGGTGAAGTACAAAATTCCTTTAGTAACCATAACATGGAGTTATTTACAATCATATTTTTATGTGTTAAGGAGATTTTCATGAAGTGCATACTAATTAGCTCCCAATAATCTTTCCATTTTGTGACATATGACTGATCTATTAATAAAGTAATAACTTTTACAATAGAAGAGATAGTATATAAATTAAAGTCTGGAAAAGAAATACCCCCTTGAGACCAGCTATTAGTATGTTTCTTTAATGCAATCCTAGGTCTATTAGGTGCCCATAGGAAATTTAACATAAGTGTATTCAGATTCTTGATAATTATTTTTGTAGGTGGAAGTATTATTGATTGTATTAAGTATAAAATCTTGGGGAATATTATTATTTAAATAATTGTAAGTCTCTCCTCCATAGTAAAAAAACATATTATTCCAGGTATTAAAAAGATTTTGTATATTAAGAAAACAGGTATTATAATTATTATATATAATAGATTTAATATCTTTAGATAGTATTATACCTAAATAAGTTATCTGACCTGAATTGGATACATATTTAGTAAAATCACTAATGAGAATATTTTTTCGCATATATAGGTAGTATTTTAGTTTTTTCTTCATTGAATATTAAACCAGAAATACTTTTAAAATTCATCATTTTATCAAATAGAGACTGCATAGAAGAATTAGATCCTGCTGATGTAATTAGAACATCATCTGCAAAAGTTGAATTTTGATGTTGTATTTTCATCTATTTCAAAACCCTCTATGTCAGTACTGTTTCTGGATCAAATTAGCCCAAGGCTCCATTACTAAAGTGAATAATAGTGGAGAAAGTGGACATCCTTGTTTTGTACCTTTAAAATGTGTATTTTTGTGAAACATATGTTCCTACCTTAATATAAGCCAATGTTCCTTTGTATAAATGCTCAATTAGATTTACAAATGCATCTGAGAAGTTTGTGCACTTCAGTAAGGTAAACAGATAGTCCCAACTTACTGAATCAAATGCTGAACTTATATCAAGACTAATAAGTGTTAAATCTTTCTTTTTCCTATTTGCAAAATCAATTAATGTTAAAGTTCTTCTTATATTATCAAAAGTATTTCTATTTACAATGAAGCCTGTCTGATCTATATCTATAATGCCGGGATGATTGTCTTCAATCTATCAGCAAAAATACTCATAAACATTTTATAATCAACATTAAGTAATGAGATGGGCTGATATGAAGTACATCTAGTTGGATCTTTATTAGGTTTTAAAATTGGCAAATAAATATATATTGCCAAGATGGGGGTTATTAACTCAGTTTGGGCCAAAATAAAACCTTATGTATTAATGAATATGTACTTTTAGAAAGGATTTTATATATCTCTGGTATAATACCATCATTACCCGGTGCTTTGTTTGATTTAAGCTTATTTATTTGTGTAATAACCTCTGTATATGAAATACTTTTGTCCAATAGTTTAATCTGTTGTTTATTGCTTTTTATTCATGTTTGTGGTTATAAACTCCTTTATTTTATCTTTAGGTTCCATGTTAATGTTATTATGGTTAATTTTGTGAAAGTGATTTCTAAATTCATCTAGTATTTCTGGTATACTAGAAACATTCTTCTTTTTCCTTAGAGAAAAGATTTCTTTGATATGGTTTTGTTTATTCAACCTTTTTGTTTTATTTTAAGTCTATGTAAGTATTTGGGGCTTATTGAATAAGACAAAACTTGTATTTTCTAAAGTTATTTTAACTTTATGAGTTAAAATTTCTTTGTATTTCATTTAGTTTGTTTATTTCTTCAATAACTTTCTTGTCCATAATATTTTCTTTTATTATTATGTTTATAAGAGTCTAATTTACTTTGAATATCTAACAATTCCTTATCCCAAGATTTCCTTTTATTATTATACCATCTGATACTTTGTCCATATAGATATGATTTTAAGGCATCCCAAACATAGACAATGGAGACTTCAGGAGTATTATTTATGTCTAAAAATGTTTTACTTGAAAGTATATATTCTTTATAGTCTTTTAGTTGAGTTAAGTATGTTGGTATCCTTGATCTGAACATTTTGAGTATTTTTTATCATGAATTTAAAACAATTGAATTATGATCAGATATAGGACATGAAATGATTTTGGAATTAATTAAATCTGTTACCATCTGGTTAGAAATAAAGACCCTATCTATTTTGAATAAGTTTTGTATCTGTTAGAAAAAAAGGTGTATGGTAATGATTTTGAATCTATCTGATTATTAATATCATTCAAATGATAAGAATTAGCAAAATCATTTAAATGTTTTGCATTAGATGTAATTCTTCTTTTTCCTATAGTGGTAGTATCACTTTCATGTAGTATACAATTAAAGTCACCAGCTAAAATAATATCTCCTATAGAGAATGATATGATCTTATCAAGATGATGTTTCACTGTATTAATACCAATTCCAGGTATCCAATATACATTAATTAAAGTGTAAGTCTTCCCATTAATTTGTATTGTAACCATACAAAACATTCCTTTATCATCCTGATAAGACTTAATGGTTTTAGGAATGGGCATACTTTTATTCCATAAAATAGCCACTCTCTTTTTTCTGAGTGTGCTCTGAACTAACCAATACTGTATATTTGTTTGTGGCTAGTTTATCAATATCTTTTTTCAAGAGATGGGTTTCTTGCAGGAAGACTAAGTTGGCCTTATGTAAATTAATGTATCTTATTAGGCTTGCCCTTTTACACGGATTATTCAATCCATTAATGTTTAAAGAAATTCCTTTTAAAGATGTCATTTGGCATTTTTAAAACGTAAGAATCTTATGATCAAAATAACAAATAACAACATAAGTAATGTTACATCTCCTCCTTTAGGTGTACCTTTTAAATATAGCTGTATTTATTGAATCTCTTATGGATTTTGTATAGATTCAATTTTGTTTGTAGTGACAATGAGTGTACAAAATATATTGTGGATGTCAAAACTATATACATATAACAATGAACAAGTGAAAATAATGTAAGGATTAAACCTTGCATCCAGCCTGAGTTAAAAACTCCAACTTAGAGTAGTATTTACCACTCAAGTTAACCCCCACCCTAAGCAGCAGTACCTCAGCTACCACCTTATCAATTTAATACTGGTTATATTTAACTTAAATTAACAGCTTTCAATTCAATTATCTAGCAAGACAAGACTACACATTTGATAAAACAGCATCATATAAACTAAAATAAACTTTTTTTTAAACTATTCATACTACTATATACATCTATGTAATATAATACACTTGTATTCAAATAGCATTCAAATAATCTTGATATTAGGAACCAAGAGGAGAGAGATAAATAAAAGATGTGAAAGAGGGAGAGAGAGGAAAGAAAGAGAGAGAGAAAAAAAAAGGAAGGTATATTTACATATTAATTTATTCAAAGTATGTAAAATAAGTTCTAACATTCATTTAAATCAAAACTTTGGCGAATATGGTTCAGACATTACATATATTAAGATGCATCTATTTCCTGTCATGTAAATGCAGTCAACAGCTTCCAAAAAAAACCTTGAATTGCTTGTATATGAGCATTTTACTCATACTCATTATTGTCAATAGAATAAAATATTATATTTATAGAAATTGTTATAAATCATACTGCATAGTTATGCAAATTCTCAGAAACACTTGCATTATTGTAAAAAAGCCATCTGTATTTTGTATGTCTATACTACTGCTTTAAAATATATCACATGACAATTTCTTCCAGAATAGAGTTATAAAGTTATTTATGCTTGTCAATCAGATGAATTAAATGAGTTATAGTAATGTATATGTTTGGAACATAAGTTTTAACACAGATTAGTATGCTGCAGTCAAGTAGATTTTCAAAACACTTGAATAAATGTTTCATTTTCTATGCCTTCTAAAAATAAGACATTTACTTACTACAAGAAACTGCATCATTTAAAATCATTATAACTGACATATTTTATGAATTATAACATAGATATTTAAGTAATTATATAAAATAACTCACATTTAGATGTTAAAGAGTTCATTTTCCTTCACATAGTCGCATTTGCATCAGTTCTACTTCCTGGTAGAGTGTTCTTCCTGAATCTGCGATGTGTCTGTGTGATATCTGGGTCAAAGGTCAAATTGACTGCTTTCAGCTTCTCTGTGAGAATTCTGAGAGTTGAAGCTTTTGAAACAACTCGAGGACACTGTTCATGAGGTAGCCCACATGCCAGATTGTCTCCCTTAACATTTTGGCGGGAAACTTGTTAAAAACTAGTGACAAACATTCATTTAGCAGTGTAAATGCATCTAAACATGACAAAACCTTCGCAATGTATTTTACAGGTTGTTACAGCCTCTATGTAAGTGAAATTAAGCCCAAAGTTATTAATAAGTAATAAAACTCAATATTTTTGTCCCAACTCAATTTTTATGCAAATCTTATTATTTAATGTGTCTATATGATCAAAAGCATTTCTATATATGAGAATGATTGGTTATGATGGAGGCATGGAGAGTGGCTGTGTGTAGTTTGTTGGTAAAGGTAGAAAACAGTAGTGGACCAAGGACTAAACCTTGTGGGACCCCCAGTGAGACTGGTAGTAAAGAGAAGAGTTCCTGCTCCAATTTGATTCAGATCCTGGCAATCCTGTGACTCTTCTTCTTCTTTGGCTTTTCCCAGTTAGGGGTCGCCACAGCAGATCACCTATCTGCTCATGATTGGCAGTGGAGTTTTACAGTGCTGAGGTGCCAGCCCAGCACCTAACCTTCCACAGAAGACACATGCATGCACACATTCACACCTAGGGCCAATTTGGGGTGTCCAATCCACCTACAGCATGTCTTTGGGATGAAACCAGAGCACCCGGAGGAAACCCACACGACCACAGGGAGGACATGCAGACTCCGCACAGAAGGCACCCCAGCCGAGAATCGAAGCAGAGAACCTCTTGCTGTGAGGCAGCAATGCTAACCACTGCACCAACGTGGCTGCCCAGTCCTGTGACTCTTCCATTTGTTGAGTGAAGTTTGAATATTGTAAACAGAATCCTGTGACTCTTCTGGTTACAATATTCAAACTTCACTCAACAAATGGGTCCAGTTTTCCCCTCAACATTGCCTCACATTTGATACTGCTTTCCAAAATTAATAGTTAAACAAGGATTATATATATATATATATATATATGTATGGATCCCTATCAGTTGATCAATTTTTCAGAAACTCAAAAATCATATCGGTGAGATGATATGATTGAATTTCCAAAAACTCAAAGCTTTTAAATGGAGATCATGGTACAGTGAGGATTGGGAAATTTATCTTTTTCTTCAATGTAGTGCAGTCTCAGAGTTGGTATATATAATTTGCTGGAAGTAAGGGGTACACGGGGAGCTTGCCCCTCCTGAAAAAACTTAAAAAAGATAGAGTTTTGTTGTTTTTTTTTTTTTTTTTTTTTTAATGTTCAAGTTTTCAGAAATTTGTTCATATCATCTCGCCAATATGAATTTTGAGTTTCTGAAAACTCAATCAACTAACATAGAGGTATATATATATATATATATATATATATATATATATAGAGAGAGAGAGAGAGAGAAGAGGAGGCACACATAAACAGACACACACATACACACAAACACACATTCACATACATACATACAAACATGCATACATAGAGTGAGAAAGAGATAGAAAGACGGATGGAGAGGAGGACAGAGGCAGCCAGAGAGATACACACATCTGAATAAAAAGATCTGCAATGTCTCTGTGTAGGCATGAAATCTATCCAGTCATCTCATTCATGTCACTTACAATAGCAGTGTGATTTTGCACCAAGCACCTCAGGATTAGTAACAAAGATGAAAACTCAGTGGTCATTGTCTGAGCGTTGAATGCACAACAAGGATTACATCTCCTAATAATATGCAGTAAATTTCACTAAAAGTTAATATGGCTGCAGTCTGACGATATCCCCTAAAGACAATGCCATGAATATATACAGCATCTCAGCCATGAAAGATGCTGCAGAAGTAGTCCGAATTTCACAAAAATCAAGCTGAAACATCAGTTAAGTTTGCTTTCAGACAGAGCAGAATGCATTTTTAAAAACATAGCTAATTGTGATATGCATTCATGTATTATCACTAAATAACCATTGTTACTTAGCTGGGGGATTCAGAAAATAAAGTCTGCATAGATGAGTATGCGCAGGCTTTCAGTTCCAAATTAAATGCTACAAAGAATAAACATTGATTCACCCAGCGCAGTACAGAATAATAAAATGAGTTACCCTGCTAGACATGGCATACACCAAGCTTATGCACTTCTCACTAAAATTTATTTATTTATTTATTTATTTATTTATTCATTCCGACTGGGCCAGTAGCCTGTTTTCAGTGGAGGCCCAGGGAGAAAAGTTCCATGTACAAGTTAAAAAACATACAATTGTTACAAAAAACAAACAGACAAAGTTGAGTTATTTACATAGCTAAACAACTATCATAACTGAATGAATGTATTTACAGGGAAATAGCACATAGATGTATTGTTGACTAGGACATTATAGGAAGAAAACAGTGGATATCATGCAATGGATACACTGGATAGTGAATATGAGAAGAAGCAGTAATGGGATGAAGGGGGTGTTGTAAGTGGGGCTAATGAGATAAGAAAAAAGTTATGTGAAGAACAGGGAAAAAAAGTTTAGGTGGGGGGAGGGGAATAAGAAAAGGTTAAACAGGAGTGATAGATTAGAGTGGAACTCTGAACAAGTAAATGAGTAGATATTTAGGTTTATTGAGGCAGAGAAAGAGGTATAACTGTATAGGCGTCAGTTAAGTGAATCTTAAGGAGTTGTTTGAACTTGGAGGGATTTTGTGGTAGTGAGGATGTGTTGAGGGATAGTGTTCCAAACCCCGGAGATATGGTTGGAGTAGAGAGAATCCCCAAGACTTTTATTTGATTTAGTGACTTTTAGTAGGGATCTGTCAGAAGATCTCAGGGTTTTATTATTAGTGTAGGGTTGTAGAAGATTTTGGAGTGCTGGGCATTTATTAGGTTGGAATATTATGGTATGGGAGGTCGTGAATTGCCTATAGGATAAGAGATAGGGTTGTTCTACACAGTTTAATTGGTGAAGATCAGCACAGTGGTGGAATCTTTATGGTGAGTTAGTGATGAATTTAGCAATATTATTGTAGTAGGCTTCAAGCTTAGATAAGTTTTTTTAAGGTTGGTAAAGATAGGGGAGGCATAAAATAGTGTGAATAGTAGGTAGGACCTGACAATGGATTGTCTGGTAGAGTTAGTGAGGTATGGTTTGACTCTGTAGAGGGATTCTAGTTTTATGTGGGTTTTTTATGACTACTCTTAAGTGCTTATCAAATTTCAAGCAGCTTTGTGTGTGTTACACAGTAAGGCTGAATCCACACTAATGCAGTAATGTAGAGGTATACAGCCTATCTATGGGACAGATAAGACTGATTACCACCAGTGTCTAACAGTTCTGCTTAGGAGATGGGTGTCTCCATCTTTGAAAGAAAGCATGTTGGTGTTTTGAGTGGAGCTGTAGTAGTAGCTAGAACATAAAGAGATAATGTCGGGCTGGGGATGGAAAGACAGAGCAGGCATGCCCACCATAAAGGGCAGAGGGTAGAAGGCATACTCAAGGCTACCCCTCATTGCCTGCACGTCACAATGATACCCCAGCATATGGGGAGGGACTTAGAGTTATAGAAACATCATCAACATATGTAACAGCTGGCTGACCTGCTTTGTGTTTCAGTTTTTCCCAATCTCCTAATAAGTGAGTACTCTCTATCCAGAAGGACTGTACTGAACATAGCCTGTTTATCTGATATCCCCTTCTCTACCCCTTAAGACTGGGCAGGTTTTTGCCTTGGGGATAATTTCAAAGACAAGCTACAATGAGCAAACAAGGCAATCTAAACAGCTGAAGGTCAGCTGAGAGGCATGCTTGAGGGACAGTAAAGGTAAGGTCGTATCTAAATGGATAAAAGAAAATAATAACGTAATGCACAAGCTTGCTTACTGTGTGCTAAATAAACAGTGAAGCAACTACTAACAAGCACTGCTGCATCCAGTTAGAGTTGCTAAACATTATAACCTTGTTAGACCATGCCCAAAGAGTAAATGCTTGATTGTGGCACTCATCATTAGTGATGCACTTGACATTTGTAGCTGGTTGCAAGCACATCTGCACTCACACGTATGCACATAAAGACAAGGTGTGATATAGACACATGAACAAATGCGTATATACACACAAAGAGAAACAAACACTGATATAGACACATACATGCACACATAGACTCACAGATGTGGATATACACTCATGCACATCCATATTCATACAGGCACACACACACACACACACACACACACACACAGACTCACACACACACACACACACACACACACACACACACACACACACACACACACACACACACACACACACACACTCTGACTCACAGACATACACACACACACATACACACACACACACACACACACACACACACACACACACACACACACACACACACACACACACACACACACACACACTGATCTGTAATGCATTAAAAAAGGCTTGCAAGATATGAGTGGTCAGTGGACTCACACTTGTCCCTTTAGCTACCTAAAACTTATTTATTAGGACTCACAATGCATTCCCCCTTGTGAATTCAAACTCTTGTACACTTGGTAATGAAAGCTACCTCCAGATAGAAGTTGATGGACAAAACATTACCCATCAGGATGTGCACTGCAGCTCTTCTCTGAGGTTTTGGGACTGCATGTGCCATTTTCTACCCTGCCGTCCTTCCACAGGATGGGCACACAAATCCTCTCATGAGGGATTGGGGCTGCATGTGCCATGCACTGCCCTGCCATCCTCCCACAGGATGGCCGCACTCATCCTCTTATGAGGAATTGGGACTGTATGTGTCATGCTCTGCTGAGTCTTCCTCCCACAGGATAGTCACACTCATCCTCCAGCTGCTGAGCCTTCCTCCCACAGGATAGGCACACTTATCCTCCAGTGAGGAATTGGGACTGTATGTGTCACGCTCTACCCTTTCTTCCTTCCACAGGATGGGCACACTTGTCCTCCCATGAGGAATTGGGACTGCATGTGCCATGCTCTGCCCTGCCTTCCTACCACAGGATGGGCACACTTATCCTCCTATGCCAAATCGATGAAGAGCCCAAGCAGCTAATCGAATATGGGTCAAGTAGGCCATACTCAGGATTTTATCTGTCTCCACCAGCAGAGTTGGCAGTTAATGCAGATATTGAGAAGGTATTGTATATACTGAAGCTTCTAGTACCCCAGTATCTCCCATCTTTTTATCTAAATTAACTCCATTTATTACAAGCCTTTATGTCCTATTATCTAGTCAGTGTTTTACCTGTAATACCAACTTTGTTTAATTTCTTCACTAACTTCTGTTAGTCATGTCAACAAGCTGTCGATCATACAATACTACTTATCAAATTCAGCAGGCTCAGTTTTGGGTCCAGCACAATTAACTGGTTCAAACACTAACCAGAAAATATGACATTTCATATACGATAATTCACATTGGGATAGGTACCCTTCACATCGGTGTACCCCAGGGATTGGTGCTCAGCTCCTTAATATTCTCCTTATTCATTAAAGATTTAACTTATGAGCTGCTACAGCTTAACAGTGTAATTTAAGTAGATGACTTATTACTTTTAGACTCTTAACAACAAATATCCGAACATCATAAGACACTACAAGTTAGCTCCACATCCTTCTGTAACTGGACCCAGAAGAACTGATTTATTACCAACCCTTACAAGTCCAGTGTTAAACTATTTGGTACTTCCCATAAACTATCAGTTCCCCTGTTATTGCAAAAGACATCTTAAGCAAATTCCAGATGTTTCTCAATCAATCCTTATCACTAAGACTATATACAGACACAATAGTCAATAAAGTCCTATCTATATTAAAACTTTGATACAGAATTACCCATCTTCTTTCATCAAACTCTCACTGAGCCATTGCTAGAAATGTACTTACTAGAAATGTACATATTCCCTAAATTAAATATGCTTTATCTGTTTCATTGATAATACAGAAAAAAAACTTCAAATAGCAGAAAACAAAATATACTGGCTTGTTTTATTTGCTGACAATGGGCCCCACCATTGTGAGTTTCTAACAGACTTCCAATGGCCATCTGTATAAAACAGGACGACTATAATAATGAGCACACTGACAGTAATACGTGTTTGTTGTCCTCCACTTAGGATCCCACTTTGTATCAGGGACCCAACTTACACAATTAAAGACAACCACGCAGCTGGCATAATCCTGATCCGACCACACTTTAGATCATCTATTGGGGAATGAGCATTTAACAGACTTGCCCCAGCTACATGGCATCATTTTCTTGTGGAATAATATTACAAAATACTCTTGCTTGCTACAAAAGTAAACTAACAAAACATCTTCTAGAGGAATCTATTTCTACTTCCTTTAGAGGCACTGGCTAGCTTTTTGTATAACAAGTGCTCAGTGTTCCAGTCATGATATATGAATCACAAGCAAATCTTCTGCCACATTTAAAAAAATAAAACTGTAACTATGTCATCCACACTCCTGCAGACTACAACACCTGTCTTTTACATTTACTTACTGGAAATGCTCAGTTGGGAAAGATAATTTTAAATGGCTCCTCAGATTGAAAACTTACAAGATAGTGCATGTTAATATGACTTTCTAGAAATAGTGAAAGCTACACTATGTCAAGAACAAGTTGGAACACACAAAGCAAAGTTTGTGTAGGCTGGTCTTGGTTGTCTCCCTTGAAATAAAAATAAAACCCTTGATAACTTTGGAACATTTAGGAACTATTCTAAGACAAACTTCCTACTAGTAAGTGATAACCTGGCAAAATTTGAATCCCATCCCAAACCTTGAAAACACTGATGCCTATGCAGAATGTTCACAGAGACCCTGTACAATCATGCAATAGGTGCCCTCAAAGACTAAGTACAAAACAAACACTAAAAACAAATCACCGTGGTGGAATCCCAATATCAATAGGTTGTATAACAAAAGGAATTTGGACCTGTGGATGGGGGAAGAAGAATTTCACCCCTGGTCTGGCTTCTATGGCCCTAATGAACAGAGACAGAAAGAAAGTCATAGCAAAAACTAGGAAGCGCAACAACTAGCAGGATAAAAAAAATCTCTCATTAGTCTTAACAAGAAACTCAGAGGACAGACCAAATCTATTAAAGCCAATTTATGGTTAAAAATAGCCTCTCAGGCCAAAGACAACCATAAGGCCTTCTTTAGCTATGTCTTCAACCTCAAAGACAGCACACAACATTCTGCAGAACTAATTATAAATGGAGTCCCCTATACAGAGCCAAAAAATATAATATATCTACTAGCTGACAAATTCAGCTCTAATTTTACCTTTCTGTTCACCCCAGCTACCCCTTGGGAAATTCCATCAAGCATAACCTCTCAAACTATCACTAGGTAGAAAATTCTTTACTCATACTCCAAGGCCACATTGGTGGGTCCCAATAATATCTCATTATACCTCCTGAACAACATTAACCATGACCTATCAGGACTTTAGAGTCACTATTTAACCACTGCTGTCAGACAGGATTCATGCCACATGAATGGAGATCTGCAACAGTTATCCCTCTGCTCAAGAGTGGACCATCTATGGACCTCGGAAACTACAGACACATAAGCCAGACTTGTCTCGTGCAAAGCCACGGAAAGAATTATCATGGAAATGATTAATAATGATATCAGAAATCCACAGTCACTGGATCCGGCCCAGTTGGTTTCATCAAGGGCAGATCATGCCTGTTCATCCTGGTGGGCATTTTCAAGAAAGTCATCAAGGCAATGGATGAAGGCAGAGCCATGCTAGTCAGGTGGCTCTTAGATGCTACCCAAGAAGTTAGGATGGGGAGTCCGCCTCCACAAAGAAGCTGGTCACTCAAGGCTCTGTTCTGAGTTTATTCCTTTTTAGCATCTTCTCTGAAGTTAAAGCCAACATCATGAGCCTCTGGCTGACCAGGTTTGCAAATGATTGCAGACTAGGCAGTCATAGAATTCCCCAGGACACTAATACCTTTCAAGAAGTGCTGACTCAGACAAACAACTGGTATTAGAGCCACAGTCTAAAACTCAGTACTAAGAAATGCATAATGGTATCTTTTGGGAATTCAGCTATCCCTGGAAACTACCTTATTGATAACACCCTCCTAACAGTAAATCCAGTAGTCAGGGATTTGGGGATGTATGTAGACAGTAACCTGGCCTTTGACCCTCATGTGTCTATGGTGGTAAGGAAGTCATTCAATGTTGTACAAGTTATTAGCAAGAATATGGTATCTAGGTCCAAGGAAGTAACTGTTCCGCTATATTCAACCCTCCTCAGACTGATCATTGAGTACAATGTCCCCTTTTGTGTGTACCTCACCAGGCACATACAATAGTTGGAATGTTCACAGACCCTCCTCACAAAAAGGATACAGAGTGTAAAAAACATGTACTACACAGATCATCTCAAAGCCCTATCTGTGTACTCAGTCTCCTACAGACTGCTGAGGGGCAGACTATGCCTGGCATACAAGGCATCCTTGGATCCTGCTCTTATTTCTGTTCTGCATATCTGTAAAACAAATAGCATCAGAATTACTCCATCTAGTGACTTAAACCTTTCTTGCGACATAAATAGGTCAAACAGGCATGTGTCTCAGGGAATACTATTTCTCTGTTTTAATTTGAACATGGAGAAGCTCAAGCTTAAAATCCTGTTTGACCAGCATTTAGGTATGATTGCTTCATATGTAAATCAAGATACCTCCACCCTTAGTCCCAGACTGTGCAGTTGCTGGTCTAAATGAGTGGAAGACATTGTAGCCCTGCATTACTGGGGTGCCTTCTCTGACTTTAAACCATTCCTTGGTAGCTGCACAAATGTTTGCATTCTCCATTGTGAGGAGAGCTTGGAGGGAGTGGAGTTTTTTGTTTAGACTATTACATTGATCTAGAACACCTTTAGATTTTCCATGACTGGTCTTGCTACATCATAAGGTTTGTCAAATTGTCATTGAATAAAAAAGGAACTGTGGGGAGGACAATATTTTAGCCAATCTTTGAAAGCCTAGAGGGGACAGCTACAAACCCTCCCTCGCAAAGCAGAGTTGTCTTTGACCATACCCTCCCATGCTGAAAAATATTGTATCCCCTTGGAGTGACACCAAAAACTAAGCCAATTACTAAAGTCAATCATTTTTTGTTCATATTATGGCATCATACTTGGACAGGCTACTATGCTGCTCAGTGCATGGTTCATACCCACTTGGGACGCATAATCTGAGTGCTCCATCATATCTCTCTTAATGTAGTCCAGAGAAGTATGTCTTAGGTCATTTTTTACCCATATGGACCATGACAGAGTCATACCGGTATTAGCTATCCAATGACCTGAATGCATGTGTGATTCAGTGGATCCAGGCCCCTGACAGGCATCTGACTGTGACTTTCTACTTGTTTAGCCCAGTGGGTGGGACATCTATATGTCTCACAGTGAAGCCTGACCAAAATAATCGTTTGTGTGGAGGTATGCCTTATGTGCTTATTAGCTGAGACACCATGGGATGTGGCCACATGTGTCATGCTGGGTATTGCTTTTGATGAGTGCTGTAGAGGTTGCTGAGGACACTTTTTTGAGTGCAGTGTCAAGGAGGTCTTTGTGGTTTAGAGAAATTACATTGAAGAGCATCAGCATATTTGAGTCTACGTGTTTGGTCTGTACTATGTGAGGTGGATGTAGTGTGTTTGTTACTGACAATCGGTTTGATATTAAAATTTTATTTTTGTCTGTGAGAGCCTTACCTCCAGTGACATACCATAACTATGTCTCTCATACAGAGTGTCTGTTTGTTGAGGAATTAGGTGGTTGTCAGTGTACATGTGGCAACTGCTGTATTGCTTCAGGATGCCAACATCCATCAGACTAGCTACAGACACAGCAGGGAAATGCATGTCTATGGTTATGGATCCTTATTACGTGTACTACAAAGGATGGTGTTGGAGAGGTTTACAGCTGACTAGCTTGGTTGCTGTAAGGTTGGATCCACTTAATCACACATGTATTGGATCTGGTCCTCACTAATATGGGAGAGTGCTGCACAGCCCCCTATTGTAATGCCTTCCCTGGTAAGGTCAGACCACAGAATGGTCTCCTTTGAAGTAAAAATAAAACCTGGACCCCATCTAAACCTGCAATATTCAGAAACTATTCTAAGGCTAACCTCCTGCTGTTAAGCAAGAATCTGGCAAAATTTCAAGCCCCCATAAACCTGAGAACACTTCTGCCTATGCAGAACTGTTCACAGAAACTCTCTACAAGCATGTTAATAGCTGCAAAGAGGCAGCTGTACCCACTGTGATGCCCATGCACTGACCTAGTAATCAAGTAGCCTCAATCCTCATCACTAGCACCAGTGAGGAGCGTGCACATTGGGAAGGATAACAACTACACACACACGATAAAGTACAATTTCCCTTAAGAGCACACAGAGATTACAGTCAGTCTGGGGCTGGTTTCTCCATTTTTTTCCAGATCCCTAGTAAGACTCACCACTGTCACAACTATAGGGTACAGATCTCAGCCTAGCGGTCAAGCCAAAACCTCCAGCACCCTTTCTGTCCAACCTGTGCTTTGTTTCCAAGTAGCTGACACACACACACACACACACACACACACACACACACACACACACACACACACACACACACACACACACACACACACACACACACACACACACTTTAAGATATGAGTTATATACAAACACACAGACACTCCTGGGGAAGACTGGCACAGGTTCTTCAGCTATGCCCTTTTCTACCCAGGCTATAAGGTAGTAATCCACTGCCACCAACCACTATTTATCAGCTACTAATAAGGCTCTTCCCAAAGGGTGACCAGTTTCACTGTGCAATATTACTATTATCCAAATAGTAAGTGTGACCCAGGGCTAAAGCTATTGGAGTGGCTTGGACAGTATCACCAAATCCATGCAGTGTACTCTAAGAGCTTAAATTACCTTTACACAAAACAGCCACAGTTGAAAGGTTTAAAAATATGAAATAATAAATAATAAAAACACAAGACAAATCTTATTACTTCAACACAATGACATTACAGAGTTTAGAAATCACACAAAATGCTTTAAAATAATACTGTAGCATAGTCTGACATAAATATAGAAAACGGCTAGACTAATCTGGCTAGTTCTATCTATCTCTAAGAGAAAACACTGTTCTAAATAAATATCTTACTTACAGAGCAAAGGCAGAGTGCTGGTGAGTTGATGTGTTCAGGTTCAGACAAAATCCAAAATGCCTCATTCTGTCTCTCTCTCTCTGAGACAGTTTTAAATTGATAACACAGTACTGCTGAGTCATTTCACATTACATCATTCTTGATACTTCTCTGGTTCCCAGGCTAACAGAAACTCAGAATTTACATTTCTTAGTAAGCTGCACCTTGCCAGGAAGCCACAGCAAAAAAAGACATTATACATGTAAAACCTTAATAATTATCTCTTAAATCAAGACAACAGAAATAATTTCCTGGCCCAAACATCTTGTCTCTGAGCTTGAGATCAAACAGTCATACAATGCTTGACTTATCAGCTGTATTCCAGCTGAGTGCACTGTGGTTACATTTTTAAACCTCAGTACAACATATAGTTTAATCCTAACATATAGTTCTCTTTACATTTATAAACCAAGACTGTGGATTATATTAATATTTATAATGACAAAGAATTATTTACAAAATTCTATCTAGCTAGGCTGGCAGCCTTCACACCCACCAGGAAGAAGTACAAAACTAACTTAAAAAAAGAAGACACCCTGGTGGAATTGCAAAATCAATTGGCTGTATAACAGGAGGAAGAAAATCATGGCAACAATTAGGAGATGCAGCACTCAGCAGGATAAATGCACTTTCATCAAACTAAACAAGCAACCCAGAGGACAAATAAAGTATAGCAAAGCAAAATTTGAGGTAAGTTTGGCTTCCCAGCCCAAGGCCAACCACAAAGCATTCTTTAGCTATGTCCGCAATCTCAAAGGCAGTACACAATTGTGTCCAGAGCTCATTGTAAATGGAGCCACCTATACTGAGCCAGAAGATATATCAAACCTCCTGGCTGATAAATTCAGCTCCAACTTTATACCTCTCTCCTCCTCAACCTTCCCTCAGGAAATATCATCAAAGATGCAACTACCTCTACTATCACTAGGGAACAGGTCCTTAATACTCTCTCTCTAAGACCAAGAACACTGCATCAATGGGCCCAGACAATATCCTAGGATGCCTTTTAAATAGAATGAAATATGACCTATCAGGGCCTCTAGAATTACTATTCAACTGTAGCCTCCAATCAGGCTTCATGTCTCATGAATGGAGAAAGGCAACAGTCATCCATCTGTACAAAGGTTGACCAACTACAGACCCTGAAAATTACAGACTCATAAGTCTCACTTGTCTTATATGCAAAGCCATGGAAAGAATTATCCTGGATATGATCAATAGAGACATAGTAAACCTCCAGACATTGGAACCAACCCAGTTTGGTTTTGTCATGCCTACTCAACCTGCAGGGGTGGCTTGTGCTATAGGACTGCAGGACTGCAGCCCCCCACCTGTAGAAAATAAAAAGAAAAGAATCAAAATTAAAAAAAAGAGTCCCCCCACCTGTAGAAAGAAAACAGAAAAAAAAATTGCAAGTCCTGGAACTCCATGCATGCGTGCTTGGAGTTCCTGGTGCTCAGAACTCCAAGCATGCATGCGTGGTACTCAGAACTCAGACTGCTGTGTTAGGCAGTCCGGATAGGGAAGACAGGGATCTCTGCCCTGCCAGCCCAGAAGTCTGGGCTGTGATGACCGCACAGACCAGAAGGTCACCGGACTGCGTCACCCACAGGCTGGAGGCACCAGTCTACTCTTGTGATGTCTCATGGGGAAACAGCTTGCAAGGGTTGTTACGGAGGATGAACGGAGTTGCTGGTTCGATCTATGGAGGACGAATGGAGTTGCTGCTATGGAGGTAGGGTGCTATGGACAAGTGTGTGTGTGTGTAATGCCCCAGTTGCTACATACTGGTGGCTAGAGAGAACACATGGTGGTGGGTAGAGAATACTCAGGCTTGAACCCTGTAACTTGGGTGCAGGTAGTAAGGGCCTGAATTACCTACCCACCACCATCTGTAAAAAATGTGCAGATTTTTGTATCATATTTGTTCTGTTCCTCATAAAATCTGTGGTTTCTGTATGTTTGTTGTTGCAAGCAAAGTGAGTAGTGCAGTGGTGCACTGGTAGCATTGTTGCCTGACAGCTACAGGTTCTTTGGTTTGATTATTGGCTGGGATGCTTTCTGTATGGAGTCTGCATGTCTTTCCATCTTGCAAAGACATGTGTCTGGAGTGATTCTCCCTGTTCTGCTGAAAATTGACTTTTGTTCCAAGTCAGACTTTCCTGGTTAACAAATGTTAAATAAAAATAGGCATTTGAATTTCAGACTTCATATTCTTCAGAAAGTACATGACCTTTTATTCTAGCAATTTTCTAAGTTTATAACATGGATATTTGAAATTTGTCCTTATTTTTGGGACTGTATTCCCCCATTATTGGCTTCATCCAGTTTTTTTGTGCTAAGGTTGAGAGCTATGTTGAGAGCTAAATTTACTGAATATGTTTGGGGGCTGTATTCCCCCATTACTGGCTTTGTCCATGTGTTTTTTGCTAAGAGGTTGAGAGGTATGGTGAGAACTGAGATCACTAAATGGTAGTCATTTAAGTTTCAGTCTTCATCTCTTTCACAAAACAGCTGATCTGGCATAGTGGTATGTTGCTCTGACTGTTTTGCACAAGGTTCCCCTGGGTTCAAGACTTGACAGTGCAATGTATGGTGGTAACACAGCATTTTATTGTAGCAGCTTTCCAATATTATACAAGCAATGTTTAAAATGTGTCCCTGGTTTTGGGGCTTTTGTCCCCCCCCCCAATAAATGTTGGCTTTTTCCAGATTTCTTGTGCTGCAAAATTCAGAGATACAGCGGAGTGTCGAGTAGATTTTACAAGGAGCTGACAGCTGCAGGGGAACAAAAGTTTAGTACTGCTTATGGTGAGTCTACTTGCAGTGTTAATAGCACAACAGGCAGTATACTTACTTTTGCTGCAGAAGGCTGTGGGTTCTATCCCACAGTAGGTAGATGCATTGCTGATACTATACTGTGTTGTAAATAGGGTGGATGCTGTAGTCCTTTTTTGGTGAAGATACCTAGTAACTATGAACCTGTTATCAGTTTGCCATCCATTCCCTACTGCGATATTACTAGATTATCATTTTTTTAATGCAACATGGGCAATTTATTCCTCAAGGGCAACAATCACTTTATTTGTAGATGAAACAATGACATATAAAGTTGTTTACTAGCAGCAACCTCTTTATTAGTTACAGATTTCTTTAATGTGGAATTTAGACGACTTTTACTTCTTCATAAATTGTGCATATTTACTGATACAAGTGGACTGTAGAAGTTTGAGTAGACTTTTATGATGGAAATGTTCTGAATAGGTAGTTTTGTCATTATTGGTGCACGCATTTTGTTTCGTTGTTTACTGGAAAAATGTTCAAAACAATAAATTTAAAATGCCATCTAACAACTGTACTGTATTGTACAAGGAATATAATTTAATACAATCAGGAAGGTGTATCAAAGAGCATGTGTATGTTTCGTGTTCAAGGGACCTATGATTTGAAAACAGCCCAAAGTTAATCTTTATCTGCCACTGGCAAAATGTATTTTCTTTGAATGTGGGTTTCAATGCTGTTTCAATGAATGTGAGTTTCAAGGGCAGAGAAGTTTTAATGCTAAGTCTGTTTTCATTGTGAGACTGCATTGCTTTGTTTAGCAGATATCTTTTAGGGTTTGTGCTGTAAAATGCAAAATAAAACTTTCAAATGAAATCCAAATCATCACAGAAGTAAAGCAGTATGTACATTACAGTGTTTATGGTAAATGGGGTGAAATAACCAAGGAATGGGACATTGGAATGGCTGCAGGGGGGATGCTGTATTCAACCATGATTTTGTGAGGGGGGAAGGCCAGCAAACTCAGACAGCCCCGGCTGAACTATACCTCTCAACTGTCCAGATTTTTGCAGAATGAATAGATTTTTGCTTCTTATTTTTGGTTTGTTCCTCATAAAATTTGTGGTTTTCTGGCAAATCATTTAGGAATGAAGTCACTAAATAATGACAGACATTGAGTTTCAGATGTTATAACCTTCAGAAAAATGCATGCTAAAGCAAGACGTTATTCTATCAACTGTCTTAAGTTCATTCAAGAGCAATTTTTAGTACTGTTTATATGTCTCCCCAATATATTTCCTGCATTAAGAGGTTGAGAGGTACTTGCAAATAAATTGCGTTATAGAATTAGGAATATCCAAACCTCTCAATTGTCCCCAATTTTGGCTCAAAATGTTGCTCTCCCCCTAATAACCCCTCTGCAAAATGGCAATTTTGGAAGAAAATGTGGAGGGTTCACAATTATAAATAACTGTAATGATCAGAGTTATAGATTACTTTATTTCAGAAATGCATGTAGATGCTCTTATTTTGTCAGCTGCTCAAGTTAACAGTACAAATATTAAAAATGTGTCCTTTCTTTGACAGGTTCCCAGCTGTACTGTGTGGCAATTTTATATTTTTGCATCATATTTTGGTTTGCTTTTCATAAAATTGTGGTTTTCTGCCAAATTAGTGGCAAATCATTAAAGATTGAAGTTAGAAAATAATGGCAGACATTTGAGTTTCAGATTTCATACCCTTCAGAAATTTCATACTAATGCAAGACCTACTGCTGTTCTATTATCTTTCTAAGTTTATAAGAGCAATATTTAAAAATTGTCCTTATTTTTGGGCCTGCGTCCCACTTCTATGTATGGCTTTGTCCAGATTTCTTACTCCGAGGTTGAGAGGTATGAGTGTCAGAGCCATCACCATCAGCCAGAGACATTTCAGATTGTGACATACTTGTTGCACCCCACTCCCCCATGTAGTGACTCTGGATGTGTCCAAGCAAGGCAAGGAGCAGTTATGCAGTGTAAGTGTGCAGAGTATTCCCCCATCCAAGGTGGACACAAATATGACAGTGGCTTTTCATCTGTCCTTGGTTTTGCAGAATGTTCTGATTTTCTGTCATATTTTTATACTGTTGATTTATGCTTCTTATTATTCAGAAAATGCATGCTGACGCAGTGCCCTGTTGCTTTGTGTTTAAGTAGCAATGCTTTAATGACCATCAGGTACACTTGTCTGAGATTGTAAGATGCAAGTAACCTTTAATAAGCATACTGTTAAGTAATTACCAACACTGAAAGTCTTTT
The DNA here is from genome assembly GCF_019279795.1 of Protopterus annectens. Taxonomy (NCBI): domain Eukaryota; kingdom Metazoa; phylum Chordata; order Ceratodontiformes; family Protopteridae; genus Protopterus; species Protopterus annectens. The sequence continues at coordinate 477,899,225 of NC_056727.1, forward strand.
TGTTATTGCCATGCAGAGAATATTTACATAACTAGATAATGTACAAGCCTTAGGCATTGAAATGCATATGACAGTATTTGTAATAAAGGACAGGATTACAGTATTTTCAGAAGCTCATAACATTTGTTGGAGACTTGCAGTCATCTTTGCAGGCTTTACCCGTAAACTAAACAAAATGCCAATCTATCATGTGTGGTCCATAACCTGTGCAGTAATCCTTTAAGCAATTTATCTTGAGCTTGTTTCTTGTTTGCTGATCATTTTTTACTTTGATCATGTTTTCCCCATGAAACAAGTAGATAGTTGTTGTCAGGCAGCAGGTCTTTTTTGGATAAGAAACATTTTTACAAGTGGGGGTATCACAGAGATTTCTACTTTCAGCATGTTACTTGGTACTTTTATAAAGCTGAATATATGTTATAATTAGAACTGCAGTGCAAGGAGAAGCTTGTTTTTTTATACTTGATTTTGACTAGTATTCCAGTAATGTATTTACAAAGTAATTTATTTTTTCATGCCTCACAACCTTTTTGTTTCCATCTAGATATTAAGTAAGCTGTCATGTAGCCAATGCATTGAAATATTGTTTCTTCTACACTTCATTTTGTCTTGATTGGACTCTTATAATGACAGTTTGGCACCCAGGGCAGCGTATTTAATTAAAGTTCCAGTTGTTGTGTTTTTGAGCATAGCTCCACCCCTTTCTAGTTGGCCACACCTCTTCCCATTGGCCCTACCCATTCAGCTGTCTCCTGCAGTCCCCCTTTAATTTGAAGTCACCAGCCACCACTGTCAACCTGGTGGACTTCTTTGAGAAGGTCACCAAAGCAATGTTACTCATACATCTCACTAGTCTTATACGTAAAGACATGTAAAGAATTATCATGGAGTTGATCAATAGAGATATAGTAAATCTCCAGACACTAGACCCAACCCAGTTTAGTTTTGTCAAAGACAGATCATGCCTACTCAACCTGGTGGACTTCTTTGAGAAGGTCACCAAAGCAATGGATGAGGGCAAAATCATTCACACAGCCTACTTTGACCTGGCCAAGGCATTTGACACAAAACCCCACTTGAGCATTGTTGACAAACTCAAGAGGTTAGGTACAAACCTGTATGTCACCTGGTGGATAGCCAACTGGCTCACAGACAGGACCCAGGAAGTTGGAATTGGGAAGTCCACCTCTATAAAGAGGCTAGTCACAAGTGGAGTCCCTCAGGGATCAGTCCTCGGACCACTGCTTTTTGGCATTTACTTCTCAGAAATCAAGGCCAATGTCAGTGGTCACTGACTGACTAAATTTGCAGATGATTGCAAACTAGGAGCTGTCATTGAATTTCACACTGACACACATGTTCTCCAGGAAGGGCTGACACAGACAAACAACTTATGTCAGAGCCATTGACTAAAACTAAATGCCAAGAAATAGATAATAGTATCTTTTGGGAAGTCATCCATCCCTGGTAACTGTCATATTGACAACACACCCCTCAGAGTTGACCCAGTAGTCAGGGACTTAGGGACACACATAGATAGCAATTTAGCCTTGATTATCATGTGTCTACAGTGCTGAAGAAATCATTCTGCATTGCACAACTTATAAACAAAGGTATGGCATCTAAGTCCAAGGAAGTCATTGTTCCACTGTATTCGGCATTCATCAGACCTATCATTGAGTACAATGCCTCCTTTGGTATGTACCTAACCAGGAAAATCCAACAAATGGAACGTCCACAGAGGTTCTTACTAAAAGAATACAGGGTGTAAGTAATATGTCCTATGCCGACCGTCTTAAGGCCCTATCCCTGTATTCTGTCTCCTACAGGCTTTTCAGGGGAGATCTATGCCTGGTATACAGAGCATTGTCAGACCCCATGGACCTCCTGCATATCCACAATATAAACAGAACCAGAATTACCCGTTCTAAAGACTTAAACCTTGCCTGTGATATAAATAGGACCTGCTGGAGAGATAGGTATGTATCCCAGAGACTACTTCATCTATGGAACAGGCTCCCCATCCATGTGAAACAGAGTTCCTCCCTAACCCAATTCAAGTGAAACTTGGATAATTGGATGGGAAACCAGAAATTCATCCCTGGTTTGGCACCTATGTCTCTAATGGACACAGGTAATCTGTAAATGGTTCATCTCCCAGGTTCATGCTTACACTTATCAAGGGTATCAGAACTTGTCAGAGATTTAGGATGCATGGCTAGGCTTAAAAAGGCCCTTGTGGTTGTTAGCCTAGTAAACACCTATGAACCCATGAACCTAAGAGTGTAAATGTCTATCTAGATTGCCTAATACCATGCTCGAGGGGCAGGTGCTTCTCTGCACAAACTAGCTTCTCTATATGTCTCTATATGCAGCTAAGTATTGCCGAAATTTCAGGGGTAGTTTTAAATGGGAATTTTCAGTTCTAGGTGCCTGCATCTATATAAGGCACTGCTACAATCCACTGAGATGCACTAAATTTGTAAAAACAGAAATAATGACTAAACAAACCACTTTTAGTCTTCTGGCCAATTAAACAATCATACTTAAAGCCTCATTGTGTGATTTCTAGCTCAAACAGGCCAGGCTGGCACCAGAAAAGTAGTCCCAAGTCTTCTTCTTTCAGATTTTCCCAGTTAGGGGTCACCACAGCAGATCACCTGTCCGCTCATGATTGGCAGTGGAGTTATTACGGGGTCGAGTTGCCAGCCCGGCTCCCAACCTTCCACAGGAAGCACACACACACTCACACATAGGGCCAATTTAGAGTGTCTAATCCACCTACAGCATGTCTTTGGGATGTGGGAGGAAAGCCGAGCACCCGGACGAAACCCACGCGATCACAGGGAGGACATGCAGACTCCACACAGAAAGCACCCCAGCCAAGGATCGAACTGGAGAACCTCTTGCTGTAAGGCAGTAACACTAACTGCTGCACCACTGCGGCCGCCCCAAAAGCAGTCCCAAGTCTCCTTAATGTAAAACCACACTATGATTAGCTTCAAAGTGAATGCTAAGACAGCAATTCAACCAAATAGACAGTAACACATTTCTAAGATGACTACAATGCAGAGAACACCTGCACAGGCAGTAAAAAATCAATGGCACTTTGCAATGATAAAGTGCATAAAAATGCAGCACATAATTTGAAAATACAGCAGTCAATATACTAGAATAATCTGAAGAAGCTACATGCAAAAGCGCCTATCTTTGTTTTCCTGTGCTATTTTATTCATTAAATTAATTTATTTATTCATCCTTGCCATGGACTGCTGGTGTGCTTTACATATTTAATACTAGAATAATTTAATGAAGTGCAAAAAATCGATTTAAAGTATTTAGCTTTGCTTCGATGGCACTTGATGAAAGCCAGCACTCCTGAATCAGTAGTAAGGATGCCACATATTTATGCGCTCTGTAGAACTTTAGATGAGGTTTCATTCCTAGTCAAATATTCCCATGCTGCATTAGTGCAAGCAACTACAGCCTGATGTGATTGACAAGCAGTTTATCAAGTCATGAGGATCGGAAGGCAGTTAATTACCTTATGCCCTGGCCAGTTAGAGACATTCCCTTATCCACAGTAGTTCTGTGCAAAAACCACATTCACCTTAGCAACAGGTGTAGGTGTGGGTAGTAGAATTACATGAAAAACTATTAACCAGTGGATGAGAATGGTCATATATCAGTGAAAGTGAACTGCTGTAGTTCAATATGAACAAATCCCTGGCATTAGGAAGCATTACTGGCATCTAAATTACTGTGGACAACTTGTGTAGAGGCACTACCTAGTAAAGGTTTACTGCAAACAAGCTCCAGACACTTTAAAATGTCACCAAAACTTGAGCTATTTGTGCAATTTCACAAACATTGTAGTCACACACATTGGATAAGCATCTTTTAAATTAACTGATGCAAAAGCCGCAGCAGCAACAAACAAACCTTTGTCACTTTGAACTGTTAGCCCCAATCCTGTTATTATAAGTACTTTCAATAAAAGTGCAGTCAGAAATAGTGCTTGAGTAGTTATAATATGTTTAAATAAGGAGAGGTTAAAGAAAAACTCCTCCTTAGAACTAAAATAAATCTATGTTTTCAATATTTCTCAGTTTTCTGAGTTATTTTAACTCAAAATCACTCTGACTGCTTCCTAAAGAGTCTGTTTTTTCACTCTGTCTCTGTTTTCTGAGTTGTTTTAACATTTCAAAATCACTCTTACTGTTTCTTATAGAATTTTAATATGTTTTCTGCAAAATGCCTGTCAGTGGGGTTTGATATATCAATGTGATCTCATTTTTCTTTAAGACTTTCTCTTTCCCATAATCCATTAAAATAAATATTTAAATATGTACATTTAAAGATGACACCAAACCCCCTATGCAAATAAAATGCACTAAACTCATTATTAAACATAACCACCTATTTCTAATAAATTTATCTCAAATAAAACAAAGTGGGGACATACATCCCAACCCACAGCAAACACCCCATCCATCTAATTACTCACTTTCCCCATACTCCACTTATTTACAAACCAGCAACTCAGATCTCCTTGTCTTAAATATGAACCTTGAAGCATATTGAACAAATCATCTGAATTTCATGCCACACTTACACAATATTCCCCAGACATAGCTATATTGACTGAAACCTGGCTAAAACCACATATGCAAGATACTGAAATATTAGTTCACAGATACAACATATTTAGGGTAGACAGACCGCATAAGAAGGGCGGTGGCATAGCCATAATCTACAAGAACAACCTCAAACTAAAAACTAAATAATCACCCTCAACCTAACAATTTTGAAATCCTAATCTCATATCTCAAAATTAATGATAACAAAAACATCATTATCATTGCAATTTGCATTCCCCCTGAAAATGATCCGACCTCCACTGAAGATCTGCTTTGCCGGGGGTGCTTCTAAATATTGTGAGGAAACCCTAATTATAGGAGACTTTAACCTAGATTGGTCAACCTTCATCTCCAACAATCCTTCCAGTTTTATCAATCTACATGGGTTCTGCCAGTTGATACAAACCCCAAACAGGACTGACAAGCATAGTAAAAAAAATCAATACTGAATTGGACTCTCACAAATCACCTTCCCTCTACCACCAATCAGGCTGCCTCCCCAACAGCCTTAGCAATTACTTACCACCTATCTAATCTGCCATTGTATTTGCCCACCTAGAAACATCACTTACAAATACATACATAATAAAAAGTACTTTTCACCTGAAATATTCAAAGTGCTGTTGCAAAACTGTGACTGACCTCCTCTTAAACATCTCCACCTTGACTTGGCCATTCAATACTTTAATGATAAATTTATTAGCATCCTAAACAACTTAGACCCCCTAAGAAAAATTCTTACTAAATCCAAACATATTCCATGGCTCACAACACCAAGAAGTTCCTTAAACAGAGAGACAGAGCCTGGTACCAATATCAAAACTCAAAAAATGAAACTTCCCATATCAATTATAGAAAACTGTGTAACCAAGCTAAAAAACAAATTAAACATGACAAAAAAAAAACTGTATTACTCTACAATACAACATAAGCATCAAAACAATCCGCAGAAATTCTGGCAAACCATAAACAGTCTGCTTAAAACTGGCCAGAATACAACCCCTACTTCAAACTCTACCAATACCAATGATATCGTTGTCACACAATGTAGCTCTTACTTTATTAATTCTATATTATCACTTGTAAAATCTGACAATAATGTTCTCCTATTATTATCTATCCATACTATGGAAAAACTCAACTCCTTCTCAGTCGCACCTATACAAACCAGCACCATAAAGAAACTTTTCTCCCAGCTTAAACTCTGTTCCCTCTGTGCAGCCTGACTACAAATTTCTTCCCAATGGTTTTCTTAAAACTGCATCTTATGTGACTGCTTTCCCAATTTCTGTCCTAATCAACCAATCCAGTAATGAACAATTCATACCAAAACTCTGGAAAAATCTGCCATATCATCCCATTGCACAAAGTTGGCACATCTACTGAACTCAACAACAATAGGCTAATAGCTATACCCCCCATTGCAAAGATCATTGAAAAAAATCTGCAAGATAACAACCTCCTGTCCTCTTCCCAACATGGATGTAGACAAAGCATAGTACCACTACAGCTCCTATTAGCTTCAGTAACTCAATACACCAGCTCAGATATAACAGCCGCTATGTCTCCTCGATCTTCCTTGACATGTCAAAAGCATTTGACTCTGTTCCCCACCAGAAACTTCTCAGCAAACTTGTTGCATTTAACCTGCCCCAACCAGCTCTCTCCTGGTGTCTTTAACTATTTATCTGATCACCTACAGGCAGTCAAATGGAAAAAAAAAGTCTTCTCACTTCTACCTGCCTCAGTTGGTGTACCCCAAGATTCAATACTTGGCCCACTGCTTTTCACCATATTCACAAATTATCTCTTTACAGCCACCCAACATGCAGCAATTGTCCATTAAGCAGATGACATCTCCTTTGTCTGCTCAGCAGCTTCCATATCCTCACTCCTTCAGACAACCCAGAAAGCCTTCACTGATATCGAAAATTACCTGACTGACTCTCGACTAATTCTCAACCCAAATAAAACGAGGCTAATGCTCTTAACCAGTAAAACAATACATGGCCACCCATTACCCTTCATCCTGTTTTCCAAAAACAAAACTATCATAGAACCAGTAGAACACACTAAGCTCCTTAGAATAACCATTGACAACAACCTTAGATATGACAAGCACCTAGTCACCGTTGTCAAAAAAGTACCTATCAAACTAGGCTCACTGTACAGGACAAAAACACTTTCTAACTGACCCTACCAGAAAAGTCATTTCCAGAACTCACCCACTTTCCACCCTCCTATATGCTTCTCCTGTATTCACTAACCTAAGAAAAACTGAACTGAACAAAATGGAGTGAAGTTATAAAAAAATTGCAAGATTTGCCGCAAAACTCCCATACAGATCACACCACTACATAGCTTTGCTTCAACTAAATTGGCTAGAACTACCTAATCTTCTTACCTACAGCCAATTAACTTTCACTCATTCCATCTCCCACCACACAAATAACTCTCCTGCTCTTGGCCAACTTGTACATTCCTACTTTTGCTCCAGAACACTAAGATCCTCCAATAAAAATCTGCTAAAAGTTACCAAATGTCACAACAGCTCTGGGGACTCCTTCTTCTCAAGCCAAGTAGCCAAATCTTGGAATACGTTACCTTAGACCATACTAAATATTTATTTATTTATTTGTTTGCAGTTTGTTAACCAGGGAAGTCCACTGGCCCATACTGAGCCTGTTTTTAGTAGAGGCCTGGGGAGAAAAGTTCCACAGTACAGTAGAAAGCAAAATCATATACATTGGCAATATACAATTATCAGACAAATTAGATTACAAATTCAAAATATAGTTAGCAACTCAGTAGTCAGACAAATTGCAGTATCAGATTACCGTAATGCATTAGTAATATACAAGTGTTAGGCAAATTAGATTACAAATTTGAAACATGGTTATCAATTCAGTAGTCAGGCAAATAGCAGTGACAGATTTCCAGGAATTTTTTAGAGATACTTATCGCATGGAGGAATTTTAGGTAACACAGTAGGGAGAAGATGTAACATTAAAGCAAGTTTTTCAAGGAGGTTGAGTGCAAGAGCAGTTCCAAATGGAAGAAACGTATGTATGTAGACAGATTTTGAAGTTGACAGGATTTTGTGTAGTTCTGATAGCTAGTGGGAGAGCATTCCAATTTTTGGCTATAGAGTAAGAGAAGAGAAGTTGGCCTGGAGGCCAGTTTGGTGTGTGAACCAAAAGTAGTCACTGGTTCAGAAATCTAAGGGGCCTGTTTGGGAGGTTGAAGGTGAAGATGGAACTTAGGGCAGGACAATCAGAGGATTTGAAAGTAAGTTTGTGAGCAGTAGTAAGTTGTAGGCAGCTGAGGTAGTTTGGAAGTTCCAGCTATTTTAGGGAGTAAAGAGCAGTACAGTGATTGGTGTAGTCTTTAGAATTTATTGCAAATTTTGTGATCTTATTATCTATTTGTGCTTTATTTTGGGAATAAATATTGCATGTGGATTTGTCCAATAGGGTTTTTTTTTAGGTTTAAAAATCATGATTTTAGATTTGTTTGGGTTCAGGGCCAGATGGTTATTAAGCATTCAGGATTTGGTGGTGGAGAAGAAGGCTGTTTGAGTTTTGAGTTGTAGTTCTGAAATACTGTCAGCTGAGTAGACTATGGTTGAATCGTCTGCATATTGAATAAGGCTACCATTGGTGATAGACATGTGGAAATTATTAATGAAACTATTGAATAAGAGAGGACCAAGTATGGAGCCTTGAGAAACTCCAGTGGGGGTGTTAAGATAGGAAGAGACTGAGTTTTGCCATTTTATGTCCTGTTGCCTATCTGTTAGATAGCTAGAGAACCAGTTTAAAGTGGTGGGGAAAAGTCCAACATTTGTGAGTTGTGATAGAATTAAATGGTGGGAAACTGTTTTGAAGGCTATCAATAGATTTAGGAATATGGTAGCTACTAAATAACACCAATATTTCCATATTCAAACATCTACTAAAGGATCACCTCAACAACAGCTGTCTGTGATCCTCCACTAAACCCACCTGATAAGTTTATCCCTTCTTACCATACTCTCTTTATCTCTATCTCCTTTTAACCTCTATCTCTTTTTAACCTCTTTCCCCCACTGCTGCTGTATTACATAACTCTGTTCTTTACCCCTGTCCCAAACCACCTCCCTCCTCTTCCTCCAGTCCTATCCCCACACATATCCCGATCACTACACACATTCTATGCAGAATGCTAACACTTCTTCTCTTCACTACTACTCGGTCAGTCTTTTTCCTTACTCTTACCACCACTATGTCTATGTCTCCTTTACTTCAGCACTCTCCTTGCTTATGCCTCATCAGATATCAAGGGACCCTCTTTTGTGTATTTTCTCCCCACTCTTCTACATTTTTAACCTTAACCACCTACGTCTTCTACATTTCTAAACTTAATCACCTTAACCACTTAATAAGGTACTAAGCGCGCAACCAATCATGAGGGACTTGGGAACACAGGTTGATAGCAAACTGACATTTGACCACCAAATTGCCTCCATTGTACAGAAAGCGTTCTACATGGCCCACCTCATTAGTAAGGATATCTCATCCTGGGACAAGATGGTCATAACATCCCTGTATTCTTCCCTTATAAGACCGATTGTTGAATACAATGTCCCTTTCAGCATGTACCTCACAAAGCACTTGCAGCAGCTGGAGAGACCACAGAGATTCCTCACCTGGAGAATCCATGGCCTCAGACATCTACCCTACACAGATAGGCTAAAAGCCCCGTCCCTCTATTCAGTCTCCTACAGACTCCTCAGAGGTGACCTCTGTCTGGCATATGAAGCAATCTCAGACCCTGCCCTGATGGGACTCCTGCATATCCACAAGTCAGGCTCTACTTGAGTAACCCACATGTGAGACCTCAACCTGGTCTGTGACATCAATAGGCCTTGTTGGCAGGACAGATTTGTGTCCCAGAGACTGCCCATTTGTGGAATAGACTGCCTCTCCATGTAAAGCAGAGTACCTCATTAAACCTTTTTAAGCAAAACCTAGATAACTGGATGGGGAACAGAAAACACACCCCTGGGATTCTACCTATGTCCCTGCTGGACAGTGGCATAGAGTGCTGACTTGTTGGAACATGGGCTAAATTCTTGGCTAGGCTTGTAATGGCCTCAGGGCCAATAGCCTCATAACTTCTTATGATCCTATGATCCTATGGCTTTCCTGGCAATGCCCTTTACAAATTATTACATATTATATATTTTTCCAAATGTTTGTGTTCTTAAATATGTCACATTTTTAAACCTCCTCTATTAAAATGATAGCATCTTTAGAATTCTTATGTTAAATTTTGTCTATTACTATTATCAGTATGGAGCTTTTCCCCCTGGGATTCTGCTGAAAATGGGTCTTTGTTCTGGTCGAACATTTCTCTGTAAACAAATGCAAAACAAAAAATAAAAAATAAATTCCAAGTCTGCTTTATATGAGTCATGCTAGACATAAGGATGTAGTGGTGTATTCCCATTCCATTAACATATAATGGGATTAGTTAGTGTCAGTGACTGTCATCTTATATACTGTCTGTTACAAGGCTGCTTATTTTATTTCTTGGATGGCCATCATTTGTGTGTGTCTCATGGCTTGTTTTATGCTATACTAAGAAATTATACAGCTGTAAAAAAACATTTGCTAAATTGCAGGTCTTTGTTCAAAGTATCTTTTTGTTGTTCAAGATGAATTGACAGCCCCTGTCCCTACACTTTAGTAAATGTGCTGATACTTTATACAAAAATTACAAGAAAAAAATATTTTCTGACGTTTCTCTAAATGTCACAGATATCTTTGATACTATTCAACTAATCTTAAAATATAAAGTAGTATAAACAACAAACACTTAAAATTTAAAGCTTAGCATTTCAATACTGTGATGCTGCTTATGTAAATTTGTTAGAAGAGATGACAACTGCCATTGAACCATTGACTGATCTAATTGCTCTGTTTTGTTATGAAATGCATGACTACATGGGAAGCAGCTGTGAATCGGCGTAAGTTCTCTTCCTTTCTGCAATAAAGACAATAGAAAACAGTTTCACACCTCTTTGTCTTGTTTACAGCAGTCATAGCGCCTGACTACAAATTTCTTTGTGTCATAGCTCTCAACCTTCCATCTCCTAAATGAGGAGCACCGCCTCTCACAATGTAGAACAAATGGGTAATATGTGGAACACCTTCTAACAGATTGCTAACAGTTTCAACTAGGAAGGTCATAGGATAGTTAAAATGTGCTACTTTATACTTATAAAAAAGTTCTTATGATGAATAAATATTATTCAGTACTATTTACCATGGATATCAGTTAAAAAAATTCCTAACACTGAGTGTGTAACAAACCCTTTCAATGTGGAACTTTGAGGGACATGGACTATTTAATGACCCAAATAAGGAAAGTTCCTGGTCATGAGGTACACTTGGGAGGTATGCTCTGTGTCTGTGGTATGTCATGCAGGTGTAGACAAATTCCTCTGCAACTTATGCGAGAAGTTAAGCTTAAAAAAAAGTGGGTGGTCTTTCCCTTCCTTTGATACCAAAGTGATGAAATGAACGTTTTATAAAGTACAGGCAGGTTTCAGGTACCTACAAAGTACTGGAATCATATTGCAGGGAGAAAAGCACCCTAAGAGGTGAGTTAAACTTTAGGCGAAGGTGGATTTTTCCCTTAAGCAATGAATGAGGTAAATGAAATTTTGGAAGCATTAGTGCAAAATTTAAAGCCCTTGGTGAAAAGGAATGGAGTGAACCCCATCTCCCATGCATGGGGTTTCACCCTGTGCACCCCTTTACTCCATCCATCCTAAAATTAGAAATTATTAACCGTTTGGTGGTGCATTTCTTCTATTTTTATACTTGTTGCTGTATCTTTTTTGCACCACCATACAGACATGGCAGGAACGGCTGAAACCGTTAATGACATTGAGTTACCATATAATGTACAGGGAGCTGAGCCCGAGAATCGGAAGTGGCACCATTTCCAAAGTTGTGTAGCCGGGAAGGATAATGCCTTGATGTCGTTTGAACCGAATTTGTATGGCGGTGAATGCGACGCGGGGTTTAATGACTCTATGGGTTTATGTGAAGATCTGAATAAGCTGGAACTTGACTTTCTCAAACTTAAGCGTATGCAGCTACAACGTCAGCATTTTGAGGTATGTCTTTCAAAGAAAATAGTACCGAGAGGTTTACGCATGCTTAAAATGCCTAAGACTGGGAACTTGTATCCAGAATTGTTGTTTAAATGGCAACAACTTAATCTGGATTTGAGTTTTAGCTATATGCGCCTTTTGAACAACTTTTTTGCTCCAGAAGAGGAGCGTTTGAGGCAGCACATAGTTAAACAACAAGACTATATTTCATCTAGGTACCCTGCCAGTAAGACTGAAAAAGAGATGGACAAGTTACTTGATAATGTATTGATATATGAGAAAAAATTGTTGGAACAGAAGAAGAGCAAAATCTCCCCGGATGCAAAAGATTTTAATTTAAGCAATGTCTTTATCTGGCCTAGGGGGACGAATAGATCTGTAGTTGTTGATAATACGACTAATATTCGTCAGTCTAGTAACATTGTGAGTAACATAGTTGATGTTGATGTTGTACGGGATGTTTCCGTTAACCACGATCTGGTTACTACTGATAACACTACTTCTTCCTTAGAAACTAATGTTTTATCAACTACTTCTCCTAACATTGAGAACACTACCATTAGGGTTAATCCAGTGAATACATTGTTGACTGGCCCTAGTGACCAGGTGGTTAGGAGAAAGGCTTTATCCAGAGTTGACACTCCTCTACTTTCCTCTGAGCAGAATAGTAATACGTCTGTCCCTTTCCCTATAGAACAGTCACGCATGAACAGGAGGCAGAGATCGTTCAGTCGAGGGAGGCAGAAACGCAAGTGGTCGGGGGGGAGAACACTCAGGTCCCACTTTGAAGAAAATGTGGGAATGGGTAGAGAATCGTTGATAGTTAATTTATCCAATAGAGTTTTAAGTAGTTCTGAGGAACGAGTCCTTAATAAGGGGCTTACTTTTATACCGACTGCGGTTAGTTGTTTGACTGATTCCATATTAGATGTTAAACTGTTTGCCCGCAATATTCAATTAAATCTAGATTTTGGTAGTAACTCCAGTGATAAGGGACCTCCATTATTTAAGCTACCTAGTGTTTATGTCCCTGTTTTACATCCCCTTGTAGATACATTTTCTAGATTGGTAGAGAATTATATATATGGATTGAATAATGGGACTAGGACATGCCCCAGGAATTTTAACCTTACATATTTGCAAAAGAAGGCCCTACATAGCCTGATGGATGATGAATCACTGGTAGTTATACCGGCGGATAAGGGAGGACCCATTGTTTTGATGGATAGCTCTATGTATATACATGAAATGGGAATTATGCTACAAGAAGAATGCTATTACACTCGAATTAATTTGGATGAAGTAACCAGGAGAATGTTTAATGCATATGATATGCTTGATGACTTGATTAGAAGTCACGATATAGATCTTGAGTTATTTCGGTTCTTAAGAGTAGTGAATCCCTTGATACCAATTATACAAGGGCTTCCCAAAATCCATAAGACTTTGGTGAATCCCTAGG